>NW_010187147.1:274-21150 GCF_000695765.1 Mesitornis unicolor | reverse complement strand
ACCTCCCTGGTACCAATGAGCCAGAGACATCTGTATGGGAGCAGGGGAAAGGTGAGGAGCAGAGCCTGGCTAAGCCTTTCCAGTGTCCTCCTGGTCCCCAGGTGAAACCCTGGCCCTGGGGTGTCAGGGAAATTTCATCATTTATTTCTTGTGGGGACAAAATTTCACCTCCAGAGTCAGCCCAGAGCACACATCCACACTGTTACAAGTCTGTTTTTCTGATGTTGTACGTGAAAACACACATATTTTTAGGTTACTTGTTCTCACGAGACACTCAGGAATATTTCCACCCCTCTTTGCGCACATATTTTTAGGTTACTTGTTCTCACGAGACGCTCAGGAATATTTCCACCCCTCTTTGCACTTTTTATCGCCCCTGTGCCGGGGTTGAAGATGCCCCATCACGATATCACCTTTTCGGAAGGCAGAACCACTGTGCTGAAGAAGCAGATGCAGAGGGAGAGGTTTCCCAAGCAACAGTAACCAGGTGAGAGCAGGAACCATTCTCCTCATCTCCCTCATCCTCCTCATCCCCCTCATCCCCGTTATCCTCATCCCTCTCATCCTCCTCATCCTCTTTATCCCTCTCATCCTCCTCATCCACCTCATTCTCATCTTCCTCACCCTCCTCCCCCTCCTCATCCCCCTCATCCTCCTCCTCCTCATCCCCCTCATCCTCATCTTCCTTATCCTCATCTTCCTCAGCCCCCTCATCCTCCTCATCCCCCTCATCCTCATCCTCCTTATCTCCCTCATCCCCCTCATCCTCATCCTCCTTATCCTCATCTTCCTCATCCCCCTCATCCTCATCTTCCTCATCCCCCTCATCCTCCTCATCCCTCTCATCCTCCTCATCCTCTTCATCTTTCTCATCCCCCTCATTCTCATCTTCCTCACCCTCCTCATCTTCCTCCTCATCCTCATCCTCCTCATCCCCCTCATCCTCATGCTCCTCATCCCCATCTTCCCCCTCATCCTCCTCACTCCCCTCATCCCCCTTGTCCTCCTCATCCTCCTCAACCCTCTCATCCCCCTCATCCCCCTCATCCTCCTCCCAGTGGGCCCCAGCCGCCAGCGCCATCACCGAAGCGGGAGGGACGGGGCGGGGGGGTGCACACACAAATTACTCATCCCTCCCTGCAGCCCGTGGGTGGCACTTGATGCCTGGCTGCTGTCACGCAGGTCAGCGCGCCGCTAATTATACCCGGGCCACTTACAATAAGTGCGCATTATTCGGCTCCGTGCACGCAGGCTCCCGCAGAGCCCCACTTCCCCCTCCGCTCCTGCCTGGCTCCCAGCGCCCCCCCACAAGGGCTCCCCTTCCCCGCTCCGTCTCGCTTCGTGACTCCCGAATGACAGCAGCACGCTTAGCGACGCCGCGCAACGCTGCTCCCAAAATAAGCAGCGGGGATGGGGGTGGGCATCCCCTGCCCCCCGCGGCCGCGCTCACGGTGAGGCAGGGGGGGCAGAGACGAACCCCACAACAGGTCCGGGGGCTCTGCAGACCTGACGACCACCCTAAAAAGCACCGTCAGGGGGGCAGCCCCCTCCCCAGCCAGGACAGACGGCCCCGCCGAGGAGCGCCCAGACGGACACGGGGTCTGTGCAGACGGATGCTGTGCCAGCAGGGGTGAGTCACGGAGCGGGCAGCATCTCTGGGCTGGGGACTGACTCATCCCGCAGCTCCAGCGCTCCTGAGCATCCCCACGCAGCCCTGCACATCCCCAGACGGCTGACCTGTCTCTCCTCAATGAACAGAGCGAGCAGGACGGGAAATGCTGCACTTCCAGTACTTCAGGGTTTTCAGCATAATAATGAAGAGCCAGGGTAAAGCTTCCCCCTCCGTCCACCGCAAGTCCATGAAACCCAGAGCAATGAGCTCCACAACGGCCCTGGACATTTGCATCCCCACCTCCTTGGATCCCCACCGACCAGCCCCTAATAAAATTTGCCGCTGCCCTCAGGAGGAATTAGTGATGGTCCCGACATCGAGATGCTCTCAGGTGGGGCAGTTTCCACCTCACTCCCACACGTTTCAGGGACAGGAGGGCACCCTGCAATCCCCAGTTGGCCCCAGTGCTGCTGGCGCTTGCTTTGGGTGCAGGCAGCACCAGTGCACACAGTGGGGTTGGGTTGGAGGTTGGACTTGATGATCCTGGAGGTCTTTTCCAACCTTAACGACCCTGTGGTGCTGTGGTCTCTGTCCAAAGGAAATGGTTGTCCTGGACTTGCTGTTGTGCTCGTGCTGGATGAGGTTGGAGTTGTCTTCGTCCTTTGGATGCCAACGTTGATCCCGGTCCACGCTGCTGAGGAGCAGGGGCTTTCCTCTCCTGGCTGTTCCCCCTGAACTACCACGCGGTGGTCTGGCTGGATTGGCTCAGGCTGTAACCCCCTCTTATTTCCAGAAGACAGCCCTTTTCTGCCTCTGCTTTCAGGGCTCAGGGGCAGAGTTTCCAATCTGGAGTTAGAGAAGCAAACCCACTCCTCCTCCGGGATGCGGCCGTGTTGAAGGCAGGCAATCTGTTCTCACCCAGGACGGCTTCCCAGCGACGGGACCGTGAAGACGTGCTGACAGACCCAGCTCGCCGATGGCGTTTGCTCCACGATTCAGGGATGAATATTCAGGAATCCATCATAGGGGACAGTGGTGGTGTAACAGCTTTTTGTTTTGAGCCAAATTCTGACCTGGGACAACTGCGATGGAGCCTCACAGGAGTGAGGGTTACTCCATCCTAATGCAGGTGTGAACTCGGTTTAATTCTCGATTTGTCCCACTTCAAATCGCTTTTGTAGACAGCGAGAGCAGATCCCTCCGTGTCACCTCCCCAGGTATCAGGGGAAGGAAGCGGGCAGCTCCTCTACAGCTGCTTTAGGGTGCATTAAAACACCCTCTACAGCTGCATTCAGCTAAAAATGGCAGTGCCAGCCCTTAGAAAAACATCGTGGTCTCACATACGGTCTCACACCCGTAATGTGCTGCTGCAGTAACATGAACACAGCTGACAATGAGGATCCAGGCTGAGCATCAGGGCAGGGGAATGAGGTTTGGGACAAAGCGACCCAGCCTGGTTCAGGAGCCCACCGGAGCACAGGGAGCAGGGAACAGCTTCACCTTAGGGGTCTCTTCCACCTCTCCTTTCCTTCCAGACTCCAGCCACCATCGGTTGATTCCTCTTGTCTCAAGGTACCTGTCTCCGCCTGTCTGCTTCCACCTCAGCAGCTGCTCAAAAAAGATCCAAAGACCTCGCGTTGCCTCTGCACAGGGTGGGAAGTGCCAGAAACCTTGTCGAAAGGGAACGTGCAAAAAGAAGCCAAAAAAAAAGCAGGGTTACAAAAGTCTCCGTACAACCTGTCCTTGAACCACCACGCCTGGCAGCGCTCGGTGAAGCTTCTGACGGCAAGGGTGGGCTCGGGCAGGCTCTCAGCCCTCATTTCTGCCCTTTAGGGGCAGCCACCTTTAGGGCTGGAGATGGTGCTGATGGCAACCAAAGTGCTGAGGAGGTGGTGGAGTCCCCAGAGGGGTTGAACCGTGCGGATGTGGCACCTGGGGACACGGTTTAGTGGCCATGGTGGGGTTGGACTGGATGGTTTTGTCTGTGCTAAGGACAGCAGACAGCCATGGCTGTTCGTGTACGCAGCAGAGGCACCCTCCTGCTGTCCAGAGGGTGGCTGATGCTCTAAAACCAATGGTGACGAGCACGGCTGGGATCGGTGCCCCACGCTTTTCACTCACTCTGGTGCACTCTGCCCATGGGGCTCCCCACGACCCACTAAAACACCCAGGGGGCTGAAAGCAGCCCTGTTCAATTACTAACTAAAAAAAACCCCCTAAATCTCAGGAGAATGGGTTTGTCATCTCAAAATGAATTTTTTTTGGAATTTGTAGAATCCAAAATGACTGAAAAAAGGAAAGCATTTAGGTTCCAGTGCAGCCTAACTGCTCTTGGTAGCTTCATAAATGAGTTTACTGAGGTATGTTTCGTGCTGATTTCAGTGATGTACCCATTTCTCCACGTGTGCCATTCCGTGACAGACCACAAAAGTATTTTCAGCATCAACGTGGTCTCCTAGGGAAGGAAGTGTCACTGTTTTAAACTGCAACCCAACAGCAGTGCATGGCCACGCTGCTCACCCGCGGCCAAACTCCAGTGGGGTGGTCGGGGGGATGGCAAACGGGGTCTGGCCCTCAGCCCATCTGCTGGGAAAAGGGGAATAGAGACCAGGCACAGGCACAGGCACAGGCAGACGTCACGCCAGGGGCAGAACAGGACTCACAAGTCCTGACTTCAGCTCCCTTGAAACACACTGTGAATGTTGTATAACAAGGCGTGCAAAACTACCTGCATCTGAAATACCTGCCCAGAAAATGGGCCACGAAGCTCAAAGGGGGTCATAAACCCTTAACTCCATACATTCTGCTCCCCATAGTTTCAACCTAACGGATTGTGCTATTTCGATGCACTTCTAAAGCATGTCATCTGCATTCTAACCACTGACCTTTTCCTAATGCCCTTCAGGCATCCAACAAATGGGTTACATCTGCTGCTTCCAAAGCAAGACAAGCTGCGAGATCAACATCTCCCGGGGTTTGGAGGGAGCAGCCTCATCCGTGCTCTAACATCACCTGCAAGGGATGGATGGGAGCGCCAGGAGCCGCACAGAGGGGTCCACGCAGGACACTGTGGTGCGTTGTCAAGGTCATCTTGTGCTGAGCAAAAGCACAGAGACAGATTTTTGCCTGCTTTTATTATTTGCTGCCTTTTTTCAGAGCTCAACTGTCTCTCATTCTCTAGCATCATCTTCTGTTCACAGAGTGAAATACTGCACAGCCACCCAGCTGAGTGCGAGGTGTGGAGGTGCCCATAGCGCACAACGGAGACGGAAACTCCTCATCCAGATGGGATCCACCCTGCTGAGGGCACACGGGTCCAACCCTCACCTCTCAGCTTCCCCTCTTTCTTTTTCTTTCTCTTTTTCCCCTCTTACACTCCCATGCACCAGCACTGTCCCATCACTGAAGAGGTCCACGTCTGCTCTGCAGCAGCCATGAGAGGGCTTTAGGGCTCCCCACTGGAAACAGCCTCCTAGGATGCTGCAAGCTGGTTGATTTAACTTCCACGGGGAGGAAAACCTTTCTTCATCCAGTTTTATGAGTAAAAACCTTTCTTCATCCAGTTTTATGAGTAAAAACCCCACGAAGGCTGCCTCCCATGACTCGAGATGTGACTGAGCGCTGCTGTGTCACTGCTCATCACTCACCATATGCTTTGACGGCTGGAAACGCGCATGACCAGGAAAAAACCCCAGATGCCCTCTTTTTCTCGTGTGCCTTTCTTATTAGGAGAAAGCTCTCTGTAAAGGGCTGTGGTTGTTTTCCCCCACTTTCGACGTGCAGCAGAGCAATACAGCACCCTTGGGTCCCACGGACCAACCTGCTGGTGAAGAAGGGGGCTCGCACCACTGAGTCTCATCCTGCCCCCAGTGGCTGAGCCCAGAGGCGGATGCATGGGACACAGCAGCACCTCCCCACGGCTCGGGACAGGGCCGTACCCTCAGAGCGCATCCAAAGAGACGTCGTGCATCAAACCAGTGACCAGAATCTAGCAGAAAGCACGTCCGCAGGTCGGAGATGACATTGGCGTGCGGATTCGCCATCGCGCACACGAAACCCGCACACCGTGCACTTCTGCCAAACTCCATAAATGTGCCGTGACACCACGGTTACATCTGTAAGCTATTTCTGCAAAAAGCACGCGGATGACGTGACCTTGTCTGCTCGAGAAACACGCCGCTTTGATGCACACAGTCCATCCCAGGAGCTGAGAAATTCGGTTCATCCATAGTGGCAGAGCCAGGACCCCATGGTCCTAATAACCACAACCCAGCGAGCTGCTGGGGGCACATCTGGGGTGGCAGGAGCATCCCCCCGGAGCGCTGCGATCCCCCGGGCCACGTTCAGAGCTGCCTCTTCCCTCCCTTCCCCAAAGAGCTTCGCATCCTCACCGGGACACAGTAATTAAGCCGACATGGAAGGACACAAGCGCGCTTCAAAGGGCTGGCAGATTGTTTGGGGATTTCTCCTGCAGTCGCACAGCTGCGCTGGGGGGGGATGTGAATATGAAAGGAAAAGGAAGGAGAGGCAGGGGACCGACAGAAAGTGAGGGAGAACAAACACAGGGAGAGGAAAACAGCCCCATTCCCATACAGCCCTGACCAAATCAGTGCGTGTGCTGGGCTCCTTTAATTAACAATATTTACGTGTGTGCTGGGCTCGTTTAATTAACAATAAATACCCAGCTTGTTTAGGATCATGGTTTGCCTTCAGCTGCATCCATAACAAAAAACATTTACCCGAAAAACAACAAAGAAGAAGAAATCCTGTGAGGTAAGGAGCAATAGGGAGATAAGTGCGATTAGGAAGACAACCATTAACAGCAATTATTCTTTAATCACTGTGCCTAATCTTTTTGAATCAACAGTCTCAGGCACGTCCTCGACCAGACTTCAACCTTAACCCTTCTGATTCAGTGCTCAACGAGATGCAGAAGGGAACTGCGTGGCTCTGCTCGCTGCAGATTCCCCAGCAGGCAGCCAGAAAAGGGCTTTCCGAGTATTTCCACAAAGCCCTGGGCCTGAAGAAAGGCAGGAGCTGCTCATGGGGGTGTAACACGGCATCGAGCATAAATAACCTTCACGTTTCTCTGTCCCGATGGCCGTTTCGGCAGAGCAGGGGCATTCTGCACAAATCCTGGGCAGGAAGAAGGCGCAGAGATGGAGGTGAAGCAGCTGCGAGAGGAAGGGTTTGGGTGCTGCCAGGAGGGAACGCGCTGCAGCTCGCTCAGACCACGCTGGATGTGCTGGCAATGCAGGCACACGGCGAGTCTGCAGCCAAGGAGCTTCTCCAAATATTGACTCGCTTGGTGGCAACGCTGTGGATGGACAGAGCCATCTGCAAGTGCCTGCTGTCATCGTGAACCAGGATAAAATGGCCAAAAGGGCAAAAAACCACCCAGTTCCAGCGATCCCTGCAGGCCATGGTCTGGTGTCCTCGCACCCTTTGCGCTCAGCGATTACAAAGCTTTAACTACCGAGTGAGTGCAAAGAGGAGGTGATGGTTGGTTTGCTGGGTGGATACAACCACATCGTGACCACAACAAAACGTACATGGAAGTCCCCGCTGGAAATCACAACATTTCCCAGTATTATCTCATACGTGTGACACCACTTTGTGGGCACCTCAGGAGCCTATTCCTGTTCTGTCCGATCCCCCCACTGTCCTTGGGATGAATATTTTTAAATGTAAGCTTCAATACTGTTGACTTTTGAAAGATTCTGAAGTATCTCAAAAGAAGGCAGACTAGTAAAAAAGAAGATAGCACATTTCAAGGCATATTCCAGTCCTGCACTTGCTGGATCTTGGGTTAATGCAACAGGACAGGACTTGGGGTGGGGGGAAGCGTCTGCTCTCTTCTCCATGGAAAACCGATGAACAAGAAGTTGATTGTCTAATGCTAAAAATGAATCATCTTGTGCATCTGAATAAACAGTCCTACAAAGCACTGCAGAACAACTGAGCCTTGCTTTGAAATCACACATGAATCTAAGGCGCACACACAGAGCATGGCTGATGGTACTCACAGGGCATCCTCTGCACCACCATGCCATTAAACCAAAGGGCTTTGTTATTAAATCCCAGACACTCTGAATTATCCAGGTTTCAGCTGAACCAATTACCTGATAGAATACCTGACTCTTGCTTTCTTCAATGGAGAGAAGCATCTTGCTTTCTGCTCATGCCTCACTGTGAAAGCGATTTTTTTAAAACGCTTTAATCTAATTAACTTTTTGAGACCGAGCAGCTGTTGAAGGAGCTCAGGTGATAAGAGCTGGATGTTGCTATATGTGCTGCTAACCAAGGAGAAAAATCTCTGGGGTTGTGAGGATGAGGGGGCTTAGAAAAACAACGTCCTTCTTCAGATACGCTAGTTAAGAGTCGGCGAGGTCTGGCTGTCCAACCTGCTCTTCTCCCAAAATACAGCTGGGAAGATAAAGCAATCAGGAAGAAGCATTTTCTGAATGCACTGGATGTGGTTCCCTGAGAGAGCGAAGCTGAATAAAAGGGGGGTGTGACCAAAAAAACAGCTACAGCAGGAGCCAAGGACACACGTACAGCACCCGGGCTGACCCCAGCACCCCTGGTCCAGAACACTTCCCCATGGGAATCCAGCGCTCCCTCCCAACCGCTGCCAAACAGCCCTGGCACAGCTCTCCCTGAGCATCGCTTGTTTTGCACCAGAGAAGCATCCTGAGCATCGTTCGTTTTGCACCAGAGAAGCATCCTGAGCATCGTTTGTTTTGCACCAGAGAAGCATCCTGAGCACCGCTTGTTCTGCACAAAAGGAGCATCCTGAGCATCGTTTGTTTTGCACCAGAGGAGCATCCTGAGCATCGCTTGTTCTGCACCAGAGGAGCATTCTGAGCATCGCTTGTTTTGCACAAGAGAAGCATCCTAAGCACTGCTTATTCTACACCAGAGGAGCACCCTGACCATCACCAGTTTTGCACAAAAGGAGCATCCTTAGCATCGCTTGTTTTGCACAAGAGAAGCATCCGGAGCATCGCTTGTTTTGCACCAGAGGAGCATCCTGAGCACCGCTTGTTCTGCACCAGAGGAGCATCCTGAGCATCACTTCTTTTGCACAAAAGGAGCATCTTGAGCACTGCTTGTTTTGCACCAGAGGAGCATCCTGAGCACCGCTTGTTCTGCACAGACGGACACTTCAATC
This sequence comes from Mesitornis unicolor, assembly GCF_000695765.1. NCBI lineage: Eukaryota > Metazoa > Chordata > Aves > Mesitornithiformes > Mesitornithidae > Mesitornis > Mesitornis unicolor. Next base: position 12,364 of record NW_010187147.1, on the reverse strand, counting down.
CCAAATTGGACGGTGCCCAGCATGGAGCTGGCTGCTGCAGAGCTCTGCCAGAGCAGGTACCGAGTCCCCAGGCGCCCAACGTGAATCATCCCCATAGCAATGACCTTGACAGGAAATTGTGGCGTGCAGACCTTGATTAGTGCGCTCTGAATTAAGCAGCCGCTGTATTGTCCCTTATGTGGCCCTGGAGATGGCACAAAGGGAAGGTAATTGTACGGGCACAGACAGGCAAGGTGGTGAGGAGCACAGGTCAGGATGGGTCTGTGGTAAATAATAACGGTGTTCAATGGAAATTATCTCCTTCTGTTTCTGTGTAGAAATCAATGGTGAATCAGAGGGAAGCATCACGGATTAATTCTGATGTTACTGTAAAATAAAGGATGAGATATTCTAAATGACACTCCAAATGAAAGAAACACAAAAAGGAAGCAGATTAAGTTACACATTTGTTACTAAAGTTTACAAACCTGATACCGAATCTCACAACCCACGCACTTCAGCTCATTTTAAATTAGGGCAAAAATAGAGGTCTTCTTTTTCCTAGCGTGGCACTTGCGCTCCTGTGGTTATGCAGAGCAGATCGCCCAGGATTTCCTCTGCTGAGCACATCATGATGGGGGTAACACGTACGTGACACTGGAGTCCTGGTGGCACTGCTCCCCATCTGCCCCAGTCTGCCCAGTCCGTCCCCATCAGCCCTGGCACTGGGCATCCCTGTCCTGTTCATCGCTCCTCTCCACTGCGGCTTGAAATGGGCAAACGCAGCCCAGGCAAGGGTGCTCTGCACCCCACATGGGCACCCACAAACCTGTTCACTGGGAGGAACAAGGCCCATACGGGGCCAGGGCCGCGTTCCATGGGCAGCAAAGGGACCAGACCTCTGGAGGCTGAGGGGTGGTCACAACCCAAACGTAGATGGAATTTGGGCTCCCCTGGTACTCTGAGACTCCAGCGAGACGCAGGGATGAGACGAGGGCACTGAGGGCATTTTGGTTTCTCAGCTGCTGCATAAGCAGATTAACTTTACGTGCGGCTGATCCATGGAGAAATGGATCAGCAGGAGCCCCTGACAAAGACAGATTTCTCCCCGACTCACATTCTGCTTGCTCACAGTAAACACGATGTTATTTACACGACCTATCTTCTCCGCTCTGACTTGCAGCACTTCACTACTCAACCTCCGAGCTGGGTCACAGCCATCCCATTAAATCAGCCCCTCTGCTGAAGCAGCCCTGACAGTCGTTCCTCTTCCTGATCTCTCTGCTCCCCCCAGAAATGCTCTTGCCACCGACCGCAGCTCGCTGGAAAATGGATTGAGAAGGCAGAAGAGTAACCCGGTTGCTGTGCAAAGCTTCGTCACCTAAGGAATAAGAACTGAGCTCCTAATGTGCCCTGCAAGGGGCACTGAGGTCAGGAAGCACCAGCCCTGCTCTCAGCAGGAGAGAAGCTGAGTCTGGAGCCGCTGCTGAAGCCAGTGGAAATTTACTGCCGTCACTCCATGCTCACACCATGAGCACAAGTGACCCTCTTGTTCTGCATCTCTTGGCTCAGAGGGCTTCATTAGACCGAGCATTAGGAGAAATAAATGAGAGACAGCAGGGAAGCGATTTGGCACTTAAAGAGCAAGGAAAAATGTGAGGCGGGTTAGAGGCAGAGGCCAAGGAGCAGAGGCAAGAATAGGAATAGCTGTATTGACAGTGGTAAGGAAATAGGAGTTTTCTCTGGAAGCATTATTGAAATCATTTGGAAGCTAATTCAGCACATCAAAGACTGCTCACTTTTCCAGCGCCCTGCATGGGCCAGCTCTAACTTCCAAGGACGTCCTGGAACCATTTGCTCTTGAAAACCGATCACATTTCTGACCCGTGTCAGCCAGTCCTTAACCTGGCTCCACTTTCCCTTTGCCTTTGGGGGAGCATCTACACAACGTCCGCTCCCATTTCCTGCGAGATCAGAGGGATTTCTGGTTAACAGACCTAGAAGAGACCGGGGCAGTCATCAAGCCCAGCTCCAGCTCTGCATCTTAGGACTTCTATAAACCATTTCACCCACTCCACACCCACAGCAGTGAATGGGGGATGGCTGTAAAGGTTCCTCTCTTCTCTTCTCTTCTCTTCTCTTCTCTTCTCTTCTCTTCTCTTCTCTTCTCTTCTCTTCTCTTCTCTTCTCTTCTCTTCTCTTCTCTTCTCTTCTCCCCCTGTGGACTCCCCACCTTGTGCAGGGTTCGCAGTCGCAGGGAGGATGAGCCCTGGGTGATGTGAGGGGCACAGCTCAGTGCTGGACAGGCAGTGAATATCAACTGGTGCGATGGCTGCTGCTTTATTGACATGTAAATTAAATTAGAAACGCACACACTTCGTGTAATTGAAAATATGGTAATGCACAATGCAGGCAGACAGCTCCTCTAGTCCCCAGCTCAATAAACTCCTGCTTTTCCTACACTGAAATGCCAATTCCTCTTAGAGCAATAGGGGAAATCTGCCAAAATTCTGACCAGCAGTTTATCATTCAAATCCTGGTTTTTCTACGTGAAGGAAGTAATAAATACAGGAGATTCTCAAGTACGATAAGAAGTGCTTTCCAATCCCTGCGTTGTAACAATAATTTGGTCTCTTTTTTTGTTTCGGACAAAGGTGGTTGTTCTTAAAATATAGGTGGGAATACAAAACACTTCAAATTCGGGTTCTGCTTTGACACACGGAGCAGCAATCTGCGATTCTCAATCTGGGGCTTTCTTCAGCTACAAGAAAAAGCCAAAATCGCCCAAATTGGGAAGCAGAGCTGTAAGGTAACCGAGGTGCACAGGCGGCAGAACCGGTCCAGTGAGACAGCGGTACCCTGCTCTCAGCATCACGCATCGGGATCACTGCCTGCAACAAATTACTGGGCGTTTTTGAGCTTGGAATTGCCATTTCCCATTGCCTTCCACAGCGTGAGCAGGAAACGGCAGCAGCCGTCCGTGTGTAAGCTGGGAAATGCTGAACATCACCCAGGCTCCAGCACCGCTCCTCACGGCCCAGTGAGCTCGCATTGAATCCCTCAGCCCTTAATAAGCATTTGGCCTTAATTGCTGATTCTATCTTGGCCTACTACTTATGCTGTAATTGATGAACATTGTTTGCAGCGGGGCTTATGGCTCTTCAATAGCGACGGGAAGCTTCGCTCCAGTGCCTGTGCGATGGAGCCGGTACCCAGCGCCATGGCCTGGTGGTGCCTGGCACCATCTAGTGCTGAGCTGCCAGGATGGGGCACCCACTGCATCCCTCTGAGATGTCCCTGTGCTCACTACAGCATCTCTGAGATGTCACTGTCCTGGTCACAGCATCTCTGAGATGTCCCTGTGCTCCTTTTTTTACTCCTCAGAGTCAAAAATCACCTCAAAACTTAGGGTCAAACTGCCCTGGGTACAGCACAGACCCCCTGGAAAACAGGATTTTGGGGAGGGGGCTGCACAAATTTCAACCTGAGCTGGACAAGCAGTGTGGTTCAGCCTGCAGAATGCAGAATAAACTCCACTGCTGCAGGTTTCCCAGGGGCTTGGCAGGGATCTCGCAGGACTGGCTCCAGAGACAGAAAAGAAAGATTTTGTTGTGTGAACCTTTACATATTACAGCAAAACTGCTGGGGTTTTTTGGTGTATAGAGCAGAAGATTCCCTGACGAAGCCGAGGATGCTAAAATGCCTTAAAATCTTCCCCTCAAGCTATTATTAAATTTAGCAACAAGCAGCACAAACCTGCCACCATCCCAACCGCTTCAGAAATCAATCACTTTAGCAGCGCTTACACTGTCAAATGAATCTTTTTAAAACGATGCTGCGTGACTGAACCCATCAGATTCATCAGGAAGTATCTCAGTATCATACAATGGACCAGACTGAAGGGGTTCTGGAATAAGACATGCCTGTATGATGGAGAATCGTCTGCCACCTCTGTGACCCTCATATGAAATAGAGTTAAATTAAGTCTGCTGTAACCAGCTGATCTTGCAGGTGGTTTTACTAGAAGATGGTTCCAGCAACCATCGTTGAGAAAGTGCTTTATTGTCCTGGGGAGAGTAGAAATATGGAGTACCTGCCCTTGGAATATATATATATATATATAGGTATATATATAGGTATATACTGTGACTGCTATCGTATGGGGAAAGTGAGGCAACACACACACTTTGAGACATCTTCTTGAACTGCATCGTCCTGGACTCTCTGATTCCCACAAACAAATCCAGCAACACGTGGATGTGCTTGTGTGTGACTGGCAGGACAACCACGCTCACTCCTCCAGGCAATGGCTCTGTTTGTGTTGCCTGAAACATTCTTATAAAAACACTTACAGTTTTTCTTCAGACGCTCCAAGAATTTCATTTGTTGTAGTGGGGCCTTTGAAATCCGGTGCAGCAACACCCCCTCAAGCTAGAGGAGTCTTTTCTCTGCCCCGTGAAATCTCATTTATATTTAGCAGAGTTAAATTTAAATTATTATTTTCCTCCTCTGCTTGTGTTCCCCAGCAACAAAACACAGCAGTAACTGAATCTGAGTGTTTTGCAAAACCACAACCACGCTGGAAGACAAAAACACGGCACCACCGCTGTATTAAATCCTTGTCTTCGCCCTCGCTGAGCCACAGCTGCTCCTCCACCGCGTGTGTAACCTCCTCCTCTGCAAGCAGGAATCCCCAGGGAATCCTCTGAGCTTCCCAGAGCACTGGGGAGCTCCCAGGGTTTCCACCAGCACAGTTTTGGGGTATTCACTGCATCCAGCACATCTGGATCTCGCCCTCGGGGTCTGCCCCAGCCACCCGGCTGCAGCTCTGCCCCCCTGGAGCTCACCCCACAGAATCACAAATCACAGAATGTGAGGGGTTGGAAGGGCCCTGGAAAGCTCCCCCAGTGCAACCCCTGCCACAGCAGGATCACCAGAGCAGTCACACAGGAACACGGCCAGGGCTTTGGGTGTCTCCAGACAAGGAGACTCCACAACCTCTCTGGGCAGCCTGGGCCATGCTCCAGAACCCTCACACTCACAAACTTTGGCCTCATCTTCAGCTTGAACCTCCTGTGCTCCAGCTTGGGACCATTGCCCCTTGTCCTGGCATTGGCCATCCCAGAGCAGAGCCTGGCTCCTTCCTCCTGACACTGCCCTTTCCCAATGGATCCCCATGAATTTAAAAACACTAATGAGGTCAACCTCCTTCCAGGGGAATCAGCAGCAATGCTCTCCCTTTCCGCAGCTCCTCCTGCTCCAGGAAAAAGCAGCATTTTTACCTCCCAGCCCCTGCTCTGCGCCTGCCCAGCTCCGGCTGCACCTCCCTGCTCTCTCCACAGCTCAGGTACAAATCCAGTCCCAGTGCAGCATTCACTCTTCAGTTTTTTCAATTCCCTGCAAACGAGGAGCCTAAATCAATGCTTTGCCTTTTCAACAATTATGCACAATAACCCTCAGGAGTTCCTGCCAACATCTGTGGGTTTTATCCTTGCTGCAAATGTCATTTGCTATTAGAGGAACCTCGCGCACACCTCAGAGCCGCGTACGTGGCTGTGAGTGCTTCTGCCAAAACAGAAAACAAACTTTCTTATGTGGAAAAGCTCTTTAGAGAAAAAACCCTTTTATCAAAATGCCAGGCTGTGCCCTGAACCTCCTCAGGTGCTCCTCACAAACAGATGAGCTTCCTGCTCCGGCCTGGATGGGAGCTTCGGGCCAAACCCCGCTCCCTGGGTACAGGTGCGCTCCTCATTTGAGTCCATCCCAGATGTTCCTTGGCTTCTTTCCACAACGCAACGTGTTGTAAGAGATTGACTCCGATACCTCACTCCAAATCGCTTATTCTCAGAAAGATCTCCAAATCTCAGATGCCCATAAATAAACCCCATACCATTTCGGCTATGAAAACAAGCGCCGACTCCATCGCGCCTTCCTTTCAAGCTGCTCCGAGTGCATCTTCACCCTTCGGAGATAAAAGCACACATTTCCCTCAGAAGTCAACGTGCCTTAACTGTCTGCTGCAGCCAAAGTTACACTTTATTTCCGAGATGTTTATTAATCCAAATGAGAACCGAGGAAGTGGTTCTGTGCCTCCCACTCTGCCAGTGGCCCTCACCTCATCCCAGCTATCACAAACCATTTACTCCTTCTTCCCCCGCCCTCCCGTTTTCTTTCCAGCTTCCCCTCCCATTCCTTTCCTCTTTTCCCTGTCAGTACCCGATTGGGCTCACAAAGCCTCAATCCCCACTGCAGGTCGCCCTCCGTCCCTAGAAAAGGACGCCTCGCCGAGCAGCTCTGCCCAAGGATGTGCTACAAAGCGAAGGCTGAGCTGCTGGGCTGCCTGCCTGACCTGACAGCGGGGAGCTCCCCTTCTTCTCCTTACTCCACGGATAAAAGATGCCTTTGATGCACGACGGGAGTGTCTGTACAGCCCTTCAGACACAGCAAATAACTCAAGACAAGGCAGAACAGGCGCAGGATTTGACTGGCCGAGATGCATCGCTCTCTAACAACGCACGCTCCACGTGCACACGTATGTGCAGGTTCATGTGTGTGAGGGTGGAGGTGGGAGCTTCTGCCACCTTTTTCACTTATTTTTAAGCTCCCTTGCTAACTGTATCAGTCCTCTTCTCCTCGCTTTCCATGCAAGGAGCTTCCCAAAGGTGGTGGAGGACCAGGAGCCATCTGTGACGCTGACAAAAGAGCTCACTTTTCCCTGAAAAGACACGAAAGGTTTCCTAAGACAGACGTTGTTGATAAACCTCACAACGCTGTTTAACTTATCTCCTTCTTGTAACGACTTCTGATAAAATCTCAGATGAAGGAGGAATTATTGGGTGAGTACACAATTCCTCTGTGCAGCATCAGATGGGAAGGAGATACAGCGTTGTGTGGTGCTGTTCCCTCACCTCCTGCTTTGGCTTCTCTTTAACGGGGGGAAATGTCTGATCCAGCAGCTGAAACAACCGGAGTGAAGAGCAAAGCCCCACAGACCACTGCCAGAGGGCTATTCTGGTATTAACTGCTTGCTATTTTAGCCGTAGCCTTACAAACCTGCACAGAAACGTTGGGGGCTCTGCTGCTCATTTGGACACTTGCTCAGCTTGCCAACAGATGGAGCCTGGTAATTGGTTTGTGAAGAACGTCCTGAGAGTCTGGGGTAGCTGAAGCTCTGCGTTCAGAATGTCTGCAACAAACACAAACTCGGAATATATGCAAAAAGGAAAACAAACCAAGAAAGAGCTTTGTTCTGCTGCAGTTGGTATCTTGGAATAGTGAATGATAACTTCTGAAATGGCTCATTTTCTGTAATGCTGCAGAGCTTGGTAAATCAACGTGTTCTCTTACGCAGCATTCAATAATCTCTAATTCGAGATACAAAATTTTAACTTTATAGTTGTATTTCCACCACTTAAAGAGGAAAAAACTCCGGAGGGAGTCAGAGCAACGCCCCAGCCAAGAAGCACAAGACGAGGTCCCAGCGGGCAATCCAGCCTGGGAATATTTCCTCATCTTATTAACAGAGCAGTAACTCAAGCAAATGAGTATTTGGCCATGGCTGGGCCTGACGGGCTGCAGCCAGAGCTGAGGGAAACACAAGTCATTTAACAGCGCCAAGCTGAGATGTAATTTTGGACATTCTGGTACCTCACAGATGTGTTGTTCTGCCTGCACTCAAACCTAAGCCTATTGTCCTGGCAGATCTTCCTAAGACCTTTCATAAAGTGCATTTTCTCTTAGCTTTGAGCTCTAATTATGCACCAAAAATAAACAAATCCATCTAAACTTATCTTTCATTGAAAAGCTTGCTTCGGATCCTGAAGTTGGTTTAACTGGCCAAAATGTCACGGCAATAACAGGTCTAAAATACCACAGGAGGGGCTCCTAAAATTCCCAACTTCGCAGCAGAAGAAGGGAAAAAGGGGAAAGAAATCATCAGCAATCCCTTTGCATATAAAGCGTCTGAAGGGAATAAGAAAACCAGACGTGCATTACGCATTTCAGCAGCAAAACCATCCGAGAGCAGCCGAGGCGGACGCGCGTGCCCTGCCCGCGGGTGCAGCCTGGGGGAAGCTGGGGGTGTTGGGAGTCAGGGTGCGCACTCCCCAAACTCGCTGCCTGTCCGTCCATCGCCAGACGTGCCCCAGATGCAGCCCAGGACGCAGGAGATGCGCTTTCCCCTCGGCCTGTCAAGTCTTACAGCGTCTCACTGATTTCTGCCGCCCCTTCATGCGCCTTCCCCGCTCCCCATCAATCCCAGCATGGCGCGTCCTCAGCTGAGGGCCGCTTCTGCATCCCAAATACTTTGAAGGGTTTTCTGTCCGCCATGGGGCTGGTGAACAGAGCAGGGGAGAGGAGGTATTTCCAGGTCGTTAGCATTCAGGCCCGGGTTAGGAAATGCAAGGTATGCAAGAAGCACACGCTGTCCTAGGCTGTAACAGCACATCAATTAAAACAGCACTTTCCCAGTTTATGAGGCCAATTTGGATGCCTGCTTCGTTTGTAAGGCCCCTCACGCTGCAGTTTATGCTTCCCTGCAGTTACCACTCCGTTCTGCCCATTCTTGGAGAACGTTAACACCTTCCAGAATGACTCTGATTTTGTATGATCAGATCTCCCCTCATCTTTATGACATCCTAGCACCGCTAACAGCAAATTAATTCCATTAAATCCATTCCATTTTCTTCTCTGTGACTTATACAAAAATCCATAAATGCTGCATGACTTATCTTAATGAATATGCTGTAAGAGCTGGCTTTATTACTACTCTTTTGTTTGAAAACACGTGTATATATTCATATTAGCAGCAGCAGACAATTGGTGTGCAGAGGCTCAGCAAGAAGCCACCCTAAAGGAAAGACTCGGGGCAAGTTGTGAATCCTAAGTGAGCACTCTGGGGCAAAAAGACACTAAATAATGTGTCCTGCTCATCCTCTCCATGCCACCCATCCTTTTACACATCATTAGCACAGCCCTTCTCCCTGTCCTCCTTTCCAATCCCCCCTGCTCTCTCCTCCAGCCAAAGCCACCCCACACCTCTGATCCCTTTGTCCCCATTCTCTTTGTAATACCCATGAGGATACAGGAGAGGCTCCTGGAGAGCACCAGGAGCCCTGTCTGTGTGTGGTGGTGTGATCATTTCCCTTCTGGTGTCCACACTACTCGACATTTATCAGAACTGTTCCATGTACTCAGTTACCCAGTGCTTCAAAACTTCAAAAACCTTCAAAAACGATACAGAGCTCCCACAAATGACATCGTCCTGGTATCCAGTTTTGTCCTCAGATCACTTACGAATCAGCAGAAAAACACAGGTCACAAACTGTCATGTCCCTAATAAAGAAGATACCTTCTCCATCCTAGCTTTTACCTAATTGCTAATGCATTAGCAAACTTTTCCTCTTACTTTATAGCTTTGGGAAGGGCCTTTCTTCAAAATTCAAAGTGTTGTGATGGTCAAACCGACCACAAGCAGCTGCTTTTTGTCTCCTCCAGCAATCTCACAGGATCCACTGACCTCATTCCTGGGGATCCATTTGGAACGGGCAGTGTCAGGAGGGAGGAGCCAGGCTCTGCTCTGGGATGGCCAATGCCAGGACAAGGGGCAATGGTCCCAAGCTGGAGCACAGGAGGTTCAAGCTGAAGATGAGGCCAAAGTTTGTGAGTGTGAGGGTTCTGGAGCATGGCCCAGGCTGCCCAGAGAGGTTGTGGAGTCTCCTTGTGTGGAGACCCCCAAAGCCCTGGCCGTGTTCCTGTGTGACTGCTCTGGTGATCCTGCTGTGGCAGGGGTTGCACTGGGGGAGCTTTCCAGGGCCCTTCCAACCCCTCACATTCTGTGACTTTTCCAGGTCCCTTCCAACCCCTCACATTCTGTCACTCTGTGACCCTGTCCGAGGGAGCGGCGCTGGCTCTCTCCAAACACAGCACCTGGATCTGCCCTCTCAGGCTCCTGGTGTGGTCCTTCAGGTGGAGGAGATCACTCAAACCAGCGTCCTGGCCACCCAGCCACTGGGTGCAGCTGAGTAACATCACGGCCAAATTCCTTGAAAACCCTGTGTCCGGCCCTCAGTAGCTCGTCAGTCGCTCCAGGTGAACAGAAATGCAGCACCTCTCCTCTCACAGCCTCGTTTCTCCTTGATCACTTCTCTTTACACCTCTGCTGAAGCCACTAAGGCAGCAGGTGACCACACTTCAATTCTAATATTCGTGAACATTCTTGTTGGACTTCAGCAAGCTCCTCTCTGAGGCTGTTCTGGCTGCACACAGCTGTATATTTAACTTCACTGACTGTGTTTCACTTGCTCTGCTCAGACACAACTGCTCTTTCCTAGGAAAACGGCTTTAAATGCTGAACAGCCCCAGCTCTGCCTCAGCACAGCCATTCCTGAGATCCTCGGAGTGTTCAATAAGTGACCTGTCCCTGGGCTGAGCTTCTAATGCTCTGTCTTGACACGATCTCTGCATTAGATCCCCTCAAACGCTGCTTTTGACAAACCTCCCTGCTTTGCACCGCTCCCCTTCCCGAAGTCACACATTCCTACCGCACAGTTGGACTTTTACTCCAACAGGGATGCTACATTTGGGCACCTTACGGCTACTCCTACAGAGCAGCTCTTCACAGAAAGACCTGGAAGCACGTGAGGTTTTGATATGATCCCAGATTTTCTCCTTTGCATGCTTAGTTTCTCCAAGACAAATGCAGTGTTTAAAACGTTGCTCTCGGGCTCGCGTTGTTTCACGATGACAACTACGCAGCGTGCACTAAACCCCGGATCTCCCCGTTAGCACCGTGCCACGGGAAGAGCCAAACGGCTCTGAAGGACGAGGGAAGATCCTGGTTGGGGGCTGAGGTGAAGATGCCAAGAGAGACGTCACTGACCGTGCAGTGGAAGGTCACAGGCGGGAGCAGGAACGCAGCCTTTCCCACCAGGGGAAGAATAGGCCAGGACCGCGGCTGAAATGAAACAGCAAATTAATTGGAAAACTGCCTGGTATCTCCTCACCTCCCTGATACGCAAAGGCAACCACAACAGACGTGCAGGGGCCAGTTTGTCCCTGGGCGGACGCAGCTCCCCGCTGTGAGGGAGGTTGGTGCTGCCAGCTGCAGAGACGGGAGCAGAAATCCAACAGAAACGGCTTAAATGGGAGAGGGGGAACAGCACTGATGAGGGATTTCTGAGCAGGCTTTTACAGGCTGGTAAGAAATCGCCGTGTGTGAAATGCAGGCACGGCTCCGAGCTCAGGTTTGCCATGGCTATGCTGTATTTACATTATTTACATCAGCGTTTTCTCTCTCACGTTCGCACAGAGCAAGCGTACCCAGACAGAACAAGTTCACCAGCGTGACTTGGAAACCTGTAACCATCTCGCTGCACAAGGGAGGAAAATGTGCAACGCCGCATTTAGAAGTGAACCTGCACTGCCATCTGCAGAAACCAGGCTGGCACATGAAACGGCTACCAGGGTAGCAGCAAAGAGAGGTGGCAAAGTGCAAATATTGGGATGCAAGTATGATGTAGGGTCAGGTGGAAAAGAGAAAGGGAGATATAGATAAATATCACAGAATCCCAGACCGTTGGGGATTGGAAGGGACCTCCAAAGCTCATCCAGTCCAATCCCCCTGCCGGAGCAGGAACACCCAGATGAGGTTACACAGGAAGGCGTCCAGGCGGGTTTTGAATGTCTGCAGAGAAGGAGACTCCACAACCTCTCTGGGCAGCCTGGGCCAGGGCTCTGTCACCCTCACTGAGAAGAAGTTTCTTCTCCAATTGAAGTGGAACCTCCTGTGTTCCAGTTTGTGTCCGTTACCCCTTGTCCTATCATTGTTTGTCACCGAGAAGAGCCTGGCTCCATCCTCGTGACACTCACCCTTTAAATATTTATAAACATGAATGAGGTCTCCCCTCAGTCTCCTCTTCTGCAAACTAAAGAGCCCCAGCTCCCTCAGCCGCTCCTCAGAAGGGAGATGCTCCACTCCCTTGATCATCTTTGTAGCCCTGCGCTGGACTCTCTCCACAGTTCCTGTCCTTGAACTGATATATGTATATATATGCCGTGACACCATCACCACAGCCAACAGACCCTGCACAACGCCCGGTGTGTCCCAGGAAT
>NW_010187147.1:0-225 GCF_000695765.1 Mesitornis unicolor | reverse complement strand
TTCCTGTTTCTCCCCCATCCTCCCAACCCCGTTTTGGTATCTGGGGGTGCAGTGGTCGTACCCTGCAGGTGCTGCACCACAGGAGCTCTCTCCAAACCCTTCCTCCTGTCTGAGCAGCTTGGCCACAGGAGTGCAGCACAACTCTTAACTTAAATCCTTTAACAGGAAAAAACCAACCCTCCGCGGCAGTGCACACTCGGGTGCCTGGCTCTGCTGTGCCACGTC
>NW_010187146.1:1102-10822 GCF_000695765.1 Mesitornis unicolor | reverse complement strand
GCTCCCTCACCCCGCCGCCCGGCCCGGCCGCCCCTTCCGGGTCAGCGCCGCCGCCGCCATCTTTAGTGTGGGCAACTGTGGCCACGCTAGGCCGCTCACTGCTCTTACCGCAGTTAAAGCAATAGCAAACCTTTAAAGTAATTTTAAACTCATGGCTACAAGCATGCTCCCCAAAATAAAAGAAAGGAATAAGAAGAGTGAGGGACCCAAGCTGTGCTGTGTATAGCAGGGATATGAAAACCCTTGACTGACCAGTGCTAAAGTCAACAGTTCCTTCATCAAGCAAAGCCACAGCATATCTAGGCTGCGAGAGGAAATATATTTTTCTTCCTACTTTTCCTCTAATTACTGTCTATGGGCAACAGCTAAGCAGGTTTTTTTCCCCCCTCACAGAATGACAGCAGAGCTAACTGGGAGAGGTTGACTCAGTTGTGTGTAATCTTTCAAGTCAAGCATGGCTTTTGGAAACCAACACTTAATTGACTGCTGCTGTGTTATTTCTTAAAATCAGGGGCAGAGGGTCCTTGCTCTGGCTTTAATCAATCAGGACATGAAGAAGAGGAGGGCAGAATCAGACATGGTCATGGTTAGCTAGGTGGTTGCTCTGCTCCACATCCTGCCCTATCCGAACTCAATTCTCTTCTCTCCAGCTCTTTTATTATACACCTATACTGTGAACAACCATTATACAAAAGATGCTAAAAAGGCTGTCGGTGAGAATCTACATAAAAGCAAAATTGCAATGGAGAACATATTTCAGACAAATAGTTTTCTTATGCAAAGCATCTCCCCTGCTAGCAGCTTCATACCCCATGAAGGCTGCCCTGGCATTCCCTTCTCCTGCCAGCACCTTACCACTTTCCCAGTGACATTCAAAACATCTTTGTCTTTGGCCATCAAATAAGGATAGGATGTTACAAGTATCGTGTCTTTAAAATATACTTATAAACTTGAATCTTGCTCTAAATTAGCCCATATCTATCACCGCTTGCCAAGTGCACACACATGTAATCTCAGCTAACAGATCCCAGGCAAGGACTGCCTGTTGCACCTACACCAATGATTTCTCTTACAGAGACATAATATATTACCACTGCAAAGGCATAAAATCCCCCATTCTGGATTTTTAGAAGCACATTTGTCACTGCAGGGGAAAAAAAGGGCTTTTTTCAGCCGCATTTTTCTCCTGTGGAACCACAACAGAACAGATCAGCAGAGACAAGGTCGTCCATTGAAGGAAATTTTGGCCAGAACTGCACCGTTCTTCCCTTCCAGAGATGCTAGTTCCTCCTCTGCCCATCACTTGACATTTTAATTGAAAATATAATATAGTTGCATTGTATCGTTATGCATGCCAACATCACCAAAATTTTCCTGGAAAAATCTGAAGCAAAAAGCAACTCGGGCAACAATCCCACTTCCGTGCTTTATTTCCCTTCTGCTTGAGGACAACCGGTCCCAGCAGAGACATAGCTTCACCCGTGCTAGACCTTTCATAACCATTCCAGTTACGGGCGGTAGGACATTCCTCATCTAGGACTTCTCCAACACCCGAGGCAGGCCAGCAGCCCTTATTTAATGTTTCTGATGCTCCCTGAGCACACGGCAGTAAACTCGGATTTGCTTCCCCCGTGCATTTGATTCTTTCACTTAAACTGTGTTGCACCCGCAGTACCAGAGGCTGTCGTAAGGTGGCATGGACAAAATGCAGAACAGCACGGATAAGCTAACGGAGCATAACCACACTTGCTAAGGACTTACAGTTCGAGCTGCATTTTATCTCTAGTTTACGGTTGCTACTGATTATAACTTGTGCTCAGGTTCAGTGCGCTCAGTTTCCTTCCTCTTTTATAATGTAGTGGCTCAAAATGACCAAAATCCCACCCTGGCCTTTGTTCAGGGCAGCTGAGGGCGGGCACTGAGGTCCCGCAGCAGCGCCTGGCCTGCAGCCTGCCTGAGCCTTGCTGCTTGTCACCGCCTGGTCTGGAGGAAGAGCTCAGGAGCAGCTGCAGATCTGGAGGAGAAAAGCGTGAAAAGGATAACACACGTTTATCAACATTTGTCAAGCCAAATCCTTGTAGATCCGATTATGGCTACAAACTGAAGTGGATCGTATTTTATGATAACTCACGTTGAAAACAGTTTGCCAAATTTGCCATGATTTATCTTTCTCTTAATTTTAGAAAATTTTCAAGGATCTGATAAAAAATACGTAACACTCTTGCTGAGTGGTAACACTCTTGCTGATTTCTTCTGAAGCTTACAGTCTGGCTATACATGCTGAGCATTTCTTCAGATCAGCACCATTTCTTCAGAGCTGCAAAATCTATCCATGTTCAAAGACTAAATCTCTAAAATCAAAAAAATCTCTAAAATATTTTGCATCACCTATGTGCTTAAAAAAAAAGTGTGGTTTTTTTTACATAGAAATTATGATACAAGTTTTCTACCACTCTTTTGTCAGTTGGACAGGATTTTTTTCGTGACCTAGAAAGTATCTTTGGATGAGACCAAGTTTAACACAGTTTTAAACCTGTGTCCCCCTCTGGTAGCTGATCCACAGATCAGCAGTTACTGCTCCTCTCTGCTAAGGGAACTACATCCTCTACAGGCATGCGGAGGAATGGCATCAATCCTGGGAAAGGAAAGACAGGAGTGCAGCCTGAACTGGAGCGCGATTTTTCATAAGCATTGCTGAACTGGAGGAGCTGCTGGCTAAAGAGGAAACGGCCAGGAAAATAACGTAGCTAATAGTGTTTCATATCTGTATTTGTTAATTGTACAATCTATGGTTCTCAGGGTTGGATTCTTTCTCAAGGCAAATGATACTTGAGTTTATTAATAGTCTGGGAAACATTTTGTGTTTTCTGGGCTCTTCTAGATAATTAATATGAAAGAACTCCTTATTCTTTCTAAGAATAAAAGATACCTGCTTACTAAATCTGTAGATGCTGTGACACAAGAAGAAAGGAAATTTGGTTAAAAGGACAGCCTTTCTCCTTCAACACACTCAGCGCACAGCTGTACTCTCCTGACCATAGGTGAAAATGGCCAGTAAGGTCAGGAAAATGTACTAGAAATTATTTCAGCCTCCAGAGCATTTGACACTGTAGCAATAATTTGACAAAACTTCTTGATTTGAAGCTTTACAGATATCACTGAGTTACTGGGTCTATGGCTTTGCTGTAACCTAACATGCACAAGAAACACTGCTGCTTGACATGCAGGATCTCTGGTGCTTGATTTCAATGGTTATTCATTGTTCCTTTTATAGTCTTAAGTTGTTAAAACCTTTTCTGTTTGGGCTTTTCAGTCACTGTCAGTTGTCCCCTAATTTTCTTGGTCTTCCCTATCAAACACTGTGCATCATATTCTGCTGAAACGCAGGTCCAGCTGAAAGCACCAGGCTCACAGACGGCAGCCGCTCACGTTGCCTACAAAGTTGCTCTCCCCATCCACAACCCATTTGCGTCCTTCACGCTCACGTTTGACACCATTTCCAGTTGCACTCAGTTACACTGACTCATGCTCCAGCATTACATCACCCCAACACAATCTAGAACTGGAAATGTAAACTGGGGCAGCAGGAAAGGCTCAGTCAGGCTGGAAGCCAGGTGTGTAATCCTGGTAGCTTCACTTCCACCATGAGGCACCCTCTGAGAAAAGGACTGTGCCCTGGGAGCTCAGTGAAGGACAGAAGTGTGGGACCTTGCTTCTGCCTCCAGCACAGCTTCTTCAGAGTTGCTGACTGCATACAGTGATTTTTCTTTATTGCTTCTGTGTGGAGAGAGACTTGCCACAGCCTGGAGCTGTTGTCCTCGTCATGCGGCCATGGGGCTGCAAAAGTAGCAAAAGCAACGCTGCTCTGCAGTCACCGCACGAGAGCGGAGACCACGGCAGCCTCATCCCTCTCCACACCAGTGCATTGCGACCAGCACACTCATATTGCCTCTTACCTTTTATAGAATCATAGAACGGTTTTGGTTGGAAAAGACCTTTAAGATCATCAAGTCCAACCATCAAACCAGCCCTAAGTCTGCCACTAGATCATGTCCCTAAATACATGGTCCCTTTTAGACCTCAACAGCCTATGGTTCTGCCCACCACCCAGCCTCACCACCTAGGAATGGTTAAAGCACTTGCGCCCAGTCTTGGCAGGAACTTCCAAGCCCCCTCACAGACCGAAGCTTGTCCTGTAGAGGCAGCACACCAGCAGCAGAAGATAACCATACTATGGCCAGTGTTTGAGATGTTTCTGTAGCCACAGCACTGACAAAAACTTCAGCTCGATCCCCTTGCCTGCGCTTGCACAGCTTCCCAGCACACAGCAGCAGGGTTTCTGGAAGCAAGCATAGTTTTAATCTGGCAGTCTGATGGAGCTGCTGCTGGCAGCTGGATGTGCCCTGGGTCTTCCCCAAGCGTCAGCCCTCTGCTTGCTCAAATCACACAAGGATCCTCCCTGTCCTTTTCCTCCAGCTGGTGGGCAGGCAGGAGCTCAGGGTATTGCCTCACCATGGCGGAGCGCAGGCTGTTCCAGCACAAAGGGCAATGGCTGGAGCTCATCACCTCTGTCTGCTCTTTCTGCACCATGGGAGCACTCATCTTCTGCCTTGCCTGAACAGCCCCTGGGTGACTCTGCTCCCTGAGCTCAAGGGGATCTTTTCCACCACGTTACTTTCCCCAAGAGAGAGTGAGACAGAAACTTCCTCGAGATAGACCCCTACTCAAGAATTTTGTGTGGGGAATTCAAAAACACACTTTCATCTGCCTAAGGCCTGACTCCATCTTCAATAAATGTAACTGCGTATGAGTCGATCACTGAGGAGTCAGTCCTGCAGCACTGCGGGACCACACAGCAAGTTCTCCACAGGGGGAAACTGAGTGGGTAGTGAAAAGCAGAGCTGGGTCACCTCCCGAGCACATGTGGAGCTGCTGCAGGGAGAGAAGAGGCCAAGGAGAGCATGTCCCCTTACCAAGCACATCTGCTTACCACAAAAAGCACGTCCCCTTACCACCAGCCTGGGTCTGGTGTGTGCTCAGCAGACACAAGGGGAGCATGCACTGTGGTCGTGGCTGAGGAGCTTCCCAGCTTTTTCATCCTCCTCACGACCATCTCCACTCTTTCTCTAAAGACCATTTTCTTCCCTGCTCTATGGCGCAACATGACATTGCTGCCTTTAGCTGTTCTGCAGCTCACCATTAGGACTCCTTTCCTCCATAACTCTCAATTTCCTGAAAAGCTAACATGTTTTTATTAATGTCTCAACTAACCTTAAGAGCTGCTGAGTGAATTCAGTTCTTCAGTCACTAGCCTCTTCTCCTAGAAACGTTTTTGTGCCATGTTTTACTCCTACACAGTTTTTTGCATGGTTTCTATGGCAACTTGAGTATCTCTCCATCTGCTGTAGATCCCCATTATCATGTTTAGCTGCCTGTGTTCTCAGTCAAAGGCTATTTCCAGGTGTATCATGATAACAAGATCAGTTTGGAAACCAAGCCAAGGCACCTGGTAATTTCTGTAGCCAGACCTGTCCTTCATAATTTGACTGCTAGGTTTCCATATGAGCTCTGCTTGTGGGATATTGATATTGAGCTCTTTTCATTACCAGATCTCCTACTTGTATCTGCACACTCTAACCAATTCCACTTCATAATTTTCAAATGACATCCTTCTGTCTTGTTGCAGCCTGTGCTGCCTACAGAGTAGGTATATTTGGATTCTGGAAAGTGTTTGTAGGTCTGTTGCCTGGGGTTTGATATCTGTTTTATAGAAAATTAAGTTACCAGTACTGGTTTTCTTCTGGCAAATACATTTTTCAGTTCTGCTATAGTCCTGTTGCTTCTCCTGAAAACCTTCTCCGCTGGACCACAGAAAGCCCTAAAGAGTACGGCTGGTTTCCAATTGGCCTTTCAGTCTGCTCTGCTTGAATTCCTAAAACTACTTGGAATTACATAGATTTCTATAGGGCTAAAATCCAGCCTCCTTTTCTGCTGCGTACTTCTTTTGAGAACTAATTTAAGTGTGGAAAAAAAAAGTTCTTCCTATATAATCCGATCAGAACCTGCAGCAGAGAACTCAATAAAATGAGGAGAGTAAAAACTTCACTGTTGATTTGTTTTCTAGATCCCCTGAGTCAGTAAAAGCAGATTGCAAGAAGTCCATGTGGAAGCTGTAAAGCTCTAAGTAATTTGGACCATCAGCTCTTAGGGACATAAACTGATGTCATTTAATTGTACCTAACATCCTGTAGGCCCTGCTTTGAGATATTACACGCTTCCTCAGCATAAATGGTTATTATTAACTACCTATAATTAAAAGTAATTAAGCATACAATGATTTAGTGTTAATATATAAATTTAAAACCCTACAAAATTTCCATTTAGAATATAATTCAGGGAAAGCTTATGTGCAAAAATTTTCCAGCAGAACACAGAGGCCCATGATATACAACTAATGTTGATGCTGTAATGCCATCCACCACGCTGTCTAGCGTAAGTGAGGGTTGGGTGAGGTGCTTGCAGTTTGGGTAGAGTTGAAGCGGTTCTGAGTGATCTGCAGACCTCGGCCAGGGGACGGTTTCTGTGGATGCTCACAGCAGAGGGGCTCCTCTCGCACACCCAGGCTGAGCTTGGAAACCCTTACTCTAAACTCCAGACCTTCCTCAGCCTACCCCATGGCTCCACAGCTGGGAAAACACAACAATGTTCAGCAAAACAAGCTCGATTTTCAGCTCTTTACCTAAACCCTGAAGCCTGCATTCCTAGAGATGCCGAGGAGTGATGCTGTCTGGTTTACCACTCCACCACTCTGGGGACAGAAGAGGTTCCCCAAATCTTACTTCTCTCCAAAGAGATCAGACAAAATAAGGCAGAATATTACCCGTAGCTCCATATGCCTGCACAGGATGTGAAGTGACAGACAACACAGGACATCTTAGGAATACGCAGAAAGCCTAGTGAAAAAAGGAGAAGGGAGTGACATGCAGAGAAAACTATCCTTCAAACATCCAACATTAAAGGTATCACTCACAATCAGACCAAATCAGACCTGCACAGGGAAGGAAAACATGAACAAAAGGGTTTTAGCTGCATGATTACAAAGAAAACAGAGGAAGGATTACCAATAATAACAGCAGGGAAGATACCTAAAAGCTAAAGGAATATTGTACTTTAATTCCATAAGGAAGAAAATGTAACCTCAGAGAGCAGAGGCAGCACACTCAATGGGCCAAAGGGCATGGGTATGGAAATTACAGCATGCAACACCCCCACATAGCTCGAGAGCTCTTTACCCTTCAGTTTTGAACACTGAATAATCTTCATCACTGAAATCTAAAGGCTTTGTAGCACAAAATCTATTTTAAAGCAAATGTTAGCCATGAGTAATAAAAGACACAGAGGGCAGCAGTAAATGGGTTAAAGTGCAAGATAGATGTGTTACATGTAGATTAACCCCATATCTTTCTTTGATAAGATAATTGGATTTGCGAACAAAGGGAAACTAATAAATCTTATCAGCCTGGACTTTGGTAAAGCATTTGATTTGGCATTACCTGGGAAATTATTAGTTAAACTCAAGAAGATTATGATTAAAATAAACACTGTAAAATACTGAAGGAAGGTAGTATTGGAGTGATGGAGCTTATAGAAAAATTATGAGACTAGAAGAATTGGTCTCACTGAATAATTTCATTAGTTAGCTTGGTGCAAAAAATGACAAGTGCGTTAATTAAATTTGCTAATGACAAAGTTGGGAGATACCTTCAGTAGAGAGGAAATCCTACAGGAAGAATTGCATTATTGTTATGCCCTAGTAACAGACACAGGATGAAATGTAGCAGTCTAAAATGTAGGGACGTGCACCAGGAGATTGGTAAAATTTCTGCTGTAAATTAAAATTCATCCACTACAAACAGCAGAAGAGGAAGAGCCATGCGCCTGATGTAGTTATTGAAAAGGTAAATGCAGTCTTACACACAGCAAGCCAGGCATTTCCAGGAACAATGAGTAAATATACCAGGCACTGGATAATATTCCACTGAGATTTTAGGGCAGCATTCAGGTTATTGGTGTTCAGTAACCCTGAATTCACACTGGAACAGGTACAGAGAATTGCCATTCAGATAGTCAGAGGAATAGAAAAGAGCAGATAAGGGAGCGTGTCTTGCTGAGCTTGGCAAAATGAACGCTGAGAAGGGATCTGCTTCCTCTCTGAAAATACATTTGAGGTTTAAGGCGGGCAGAGGGGGAGAATAAGCACCAGGGGAGAAGAGTCATTCACACAGACAGTGCTTGTGCTAGAGCAGATAGCTGTAAATTGGATATGGGCATAATCTGGACATGAAATGAGAAAGGCTCTCAGGGTGCTGCAATAGCACGGGGTGCCCAAATATCAACAACCAGTGGCCAAGGAAGCAAAGCACACAACAACCGTAGCTAAGCCTCAGGGCAGAGCCAACTGCTCTTTACTTTGCCCTCAGGTCACTGCCTACAGAGCACCAGGCCCCACCTCTCCTCCCTGCCCATCTTCTGCCTGCTGGGTTTGGCATTTCCCAGTCACATTTTTCAGGATGTTTGAAGATTGCATTGCCACCATCGAAAGAGCCACACCTGGCTTAGAAGAAAAATGCCCATTGGCTGCTCTGGCTTTGCAGCACTGACAATGGGGTTTTTCTGTTTGCAGCAGCTGCCAGGCAGAGGGAAACTGTTTGGCTGTGTAATCAGTGGCTGCTGACACGTGCATGACCCACTCGGTACAGAAGTTCAGGTGAGCTGGTGTGGGGGTGGCCTTGAGAGGGTTGTCTTTGTCCTCTCTATTAAGCAGACTGAGCTTTTATGTCTGTTATGTACTAATGACTCACACTTGAGAGGCAGCGTTTGTGGGCTCATGTGAAAAACAAACATTATGCCTTTGTGGGAAAGAACAGATCCTTCTCCTTGCCTGGTAAAACAACAGCCATCAGCATCCGCAAGTGTGTGCTATGTGGCTCTGGAATCTGACAAAAGACACATTTCTGGGGGCCATTCTGTGTCCCCACACAACACTGCTACTGAGACAGCCTTGAGATCCGATCCTGCTGTGTAAAACTGCCTGCAGATGGCCCAAGACAGTCCTTTTTGCATGAACGCTCTCCTATCCATCCCCACAGAGCAGCGACCGCACCAATCCTGAGGACAGTTCAGCAGCAGCACAAGTTTTCTACTTCCATGGCCAATTAGTGCCACAGATGTGTAAGCTAATGCATGCACTCACAGTCCCAGGTTGTGTCCTCTCCTCTTCACAAGTATCCATCTGTCTGCTCCTTCCCTGCCAACCTCACCCCTGCCAGCTTCTGTACACCAACCAAATGGCCAGTGCAACCTGAACGTGGGGGGCACGTAAATCCATCAGTGTCGACAGAGACCACTGAACTGATGCACTTCCCCTTTGTCATGAAAAGCTTCCACGTTAATTTAGATGGAACCATTACAATTTGCAATACTTACGTACTACATAGACTAGAGGCATCTTCTGCTGCCTGCATGAGTTGCAGAAGCCAGTGCTTCAGTGAGAGCGTTCTCACCTGGGGACTCACCAGGACAGAGGAGGTTGCAACAAGCAGAGAAGTCCTGGGGGCTGAACAGGGCAAGAAGGATGATGGCTCCTCATCTCCACAGTAGATCTTCTTCACAGGGAGGAACTGAGTTAAAGGGAGAAGAGAGCTGAGAGGCACAGAGGAG
>NW_010187146.1:0-1071 GCF_000695765.1 Mesitornis unicolor | reverse complement strand
GGAAAGAGCAAACCAGGGTGAACAAGCAGGAGGGAATGCACCTGGAGCTGGAGAAAGGCTCTTGTGCCTTGGCTGTGTGCAGTCTGTGCGTGTGGGTGATGCCTCTCCCACAGAGCTCCCCATCGGGCTTCACACGAGCCCAGGGTGCCAGCTACACCTTCCTTTTCAGCAACCTATCCCAGTCATTTTCTCCATATATTATTTTGCAGGATTTTACCCTAGTTTGTTATGTGCCCAAACACTCTTACCACTATCCGGACGCACCAAACAGCCAAGTCGATGAAGCTGACAGCAGGCGAGCTGAACATATGTGCACCTCCAGAAACACCCACGGGCTTCCGAAAAGCTGGCAGCCAACCTCTCTCGATGAATCACAGGGTCAGGCGTCCCTGTCACATGGAGACAGGAACCCACTGAGCTGAGCTGCGGTGCGCGGGCAGGCGATGTGGTCACCACTGAGCCCACAGCCCCCGGCAGGGAAGGGAGCCTGGGCATGGCAGGATGAGGGGAATGAGAAGTGCAAGTGGAGCAAAGGCAGCAGATGCAGCTCTTTGGCTCAAAAACGAGAAAAAAGGGTGCTTTGAAGAGGAGACAGAGGGTGCAGTGGAAGGCTGAGAGGTAAAATGCGGTAATTTGTAGGGCATCATGTACAATTAGACCATGTAGGGTGAAAGGAACAACACTCCACTTCATCCTTCCTTGCAGATAACTTTTATTTGATGTCCCACATTAAGAACTGTAATACAGTCCATGATTTATCAGCTGAATTTGCTCTGCAAATGCACCCGTAACTTTCCCTGGCGTGATCCCTATCTGTCGGGAAAGTTTAAGCCATTACGCGCCCGCCTGGCAGGACGGGGGGACCTCGAGGTGTTCCTCATTGCCCCTGCAGAAACCTTCGTGGCTGCCGGTGGGCAGGAAGGTCCCACACCACGAGCGGTACCAGGCTCCCCTGGGCACGCTTTCCCCACGCAGGTGAATTTCCCTGTGAATTTCGAAGAAGGCACCATTTTCCCCATTCCCCCTCCAGGGCACTGAATCCCGCCCCGGTCTCACTCCACGCTCGTAGGG
>NW_010187145.1:0-17738 GCF_000695765.1 Mesitornis unicolor | reverse complement strand
CCCCCGGGGCGAGCGGAGGCAGTCTCCGGGCGAGTGCCTTCTTGCGGGGGCAACCCCCGAGCAAGCTCCAGTGGAGCCGGCCCAGCTCCAGGCTGCTGCTGTGCCGCTTCGCTTCGGGAGGCGGGGGTGAAGGTGGCCAAATCCACAATCCAAATAATCCCGGGGGATGGGTGCCCAAAGGGGTGCGTTTTGTTGGATGTAACTTGGTTTCCAGGAGAGAGAGGAATAAAGTGAAATTTAGGTGTCGGGTTAGCACTGCACTGGGCACCCCATGACCACCTTGGTAAAAAATTAGCTTGAGGTGAAAACGGAATTACACACATTAAATGAATTAAAAACTGACTAATTAGTGGGTCTGAAAAATGAGGCGGGGAATCACCCACTGGCAGAGAAGTTTTGAAGACGGGTTGCCTACAAATCGTTTCTTGGTCCATACTGTGCAGTATCTTTGTAGCGACTCAGAAGAAAATAAGAAATCAATGCCGGTAATGATTTCTTCTTGACATAAAAATTGGTGGAGTGATAAATAACGATGGGAGCAGGTCAGTTATACCGAGCAATCTGGATCATTTGGCAGGCTCTGCTCATTTGAACAATATGTGATTTTAATATAGCCAAATGCAAGATCATATATCTCAGAACAGAAAATGAAGGTCACAGGATAGGGGATGCTGTCATGGGAAGCAGTGGCTCTGAGGAGGGTAGAGGAGATGTGACACATAATAAAAAGTAGACGTGGATTTTTGGTGTAATCTGTTCTATCAGAGCTATGTGATTTTTTGGATGTAGTGGCAATAAAAAATTACCTAGCAGGATAAGGATGGTCCTGGTATCCCAAGACCATAACAGATTCATATTTTGTCCACTTCTGGTGTCTGCATTTCCAAAAATAACACTGAAGAACTGGAAACTATTCAGACAAGAGCTTCAGGACCAGCCCATGAGCTGAAAACCCTGCCATACAGTGAGTATTAAGAAGCTCAATCTATTCAGCTTGTTAGGGAGAAAATTAGGAGGTGGCTTGGTCACCCTCTGTAAGTAGTTAGGAGCAATGGTTTCCGAGGGTGGAAGATTCTTTAATTTATTAGACAAAGGCATAACAGGATTCAGCACCGGAAGGTCAAGCTAACTAATTCATAATTAAATTAATTAATTTAATTAAATATAAGTATTAATATAAGGCTTGGATTTTTAACAGTGAGGATAATTAATAGAGTAGGCGAGACTTTTTTTAAAGAGCTTCTTGTTGGAAAAAAGCTGTTCTGACAGAAATGTTTGGGGTTTTGACAGAAAAATAGATAGTTGCTTACAGAAATTCCTACAGCAATATATTTTGAAATGGTTTGTTTTAGAAAATTGTTCTGCAATGTATTTTCTCATGTTAATTTATGCATTTTCATTTTATATTATTGTACTATTATCGCATTAGATAATGAAAAATCGTTGAAATCTATTTTCATTTTAATTTTCAAACTCTTAAGTACATTTGCTACATAGTACTGAGTGAATACTGAATTGATGGAAAATTCTTTCATTATAACACAGCGGAGAATCTTTGTGCTGCCAAAAGTGTGAAATATTTCATGTGCCATGAAGTTTCTGATGACCCTAGTGATTTTAAAACATAAAACAGGACTCACTATCTCTGTTGTCGGTCATGGTGTGTTGCCAGCAATAGGCGTGTGTATGCTGCAGGCAATGCTTGCTGTCGGCTCTTGCTGCTGACCTGTAAGAGTAGTAGAAAAAAAAATAAACAAATTAAGTTACAAAACAGTATTTTAAAATGACAACATTAATTCTCCATGGAAAGAAGATAGTTTAAAATGTGAGAATTTCCCACAGTATGAGAAAACCTGATTTACAACCAGCTCTAATATTCAAGTATTAAAACTGTTTACCTGAGGAACAGTCTTTCCACTTAGACCTTCTAGAAGATGTGCTGCAGCACAGACAAGGCTCGCAGCCTTGGCACAGGTCGGGCTCAGCAACTAATGAGTCTGTCTACATTGAACGTGGCTTTTGGATCCAGAGTGCACTCCAAGTGTGAAGGTTCCTCCATCACCTCCATCACCTCCATCACCGCGTTTTCTGTTGCACAGGGGTCTCAGGAGATGCAAGCTGGTGTCCTTGCAATGAAACAGGATGGGACGATGTTGCAGCATGAGCCCCTTCTCCCAGCACCCTCCAGCTTCAATCCATGGCACCAGAGAAGAGCTAATCCAAATAAATCACCCCAAATATCTACAGAGGGAGTGCCTGGTATTCAGCAGCAACAGTCATTAGTGCATCCCAGTCTCCTCTGATGAATTAATAACCTGCAAGGCAGACATAGCCACGAAAAGAATGAAGCCACAGAGCCAACAGAGCACAGCCATGGGGAATCAGAGTGGAGGGATGGAGTCAAAAGATTCCTCATCTGGTCAATCCATGGAGGGCGTGAACAGGTGGTATTCCCAAACCAGGGCTGCATGGAGGCTCATCGTGCCCCCGTGGTACCATTGCTTCTATGGTGGAGAGGAAGGTTGTGCTCCGGCTGCCCATGCGTATAGCAGCAGGCGTCACACCACTTCGGTTTGAATCACTGGAGTCCCATCAGCCCTCTGCATCCCCCTTGGTGATCCAAAGGCCTGAGGTGGCAAAATGAGCACAGGGTGCCCTTCTGTTTCCTCGGGCTCTGTATTAGCAGCTGAGATATCTCATGTCTATCTCAACTTCAGGTTGCTGCACATGGGGCATCCTGGAGAAGTCACCTGGCTTCGGTGTGCTAAAAGTCACTGATGAGGTTAGGACTGAACTGCAGTCCCTCTGCTCATGCCATGGCACTGCCTTTCGTCTTCAGACTCCTAACAAAACTTAAACTGAAAAATAAAGCTAAACTTCACTCAAGGCATTGTAATATATTCTTAGATTTGTTGTAAATGCACGTCCTTTCCCCAAAAACCTTTGTAACAACCATCAACAAAACCAGCTTTAAACTAAGGTTCCTCCAGAGGTTAATAGCCATTAGAAAAGCAGATAGCAAAACCCCGATGGAAACAATGCATAACAAGGAGAATGAAAAGGTAACGTGTGTTAAGGGTTTGATTATGCTTCCAGTTCACACATTCTGTAACATAAATCTAAACCTGGGAAAATGAACGGTAGAGAAATATTTCAGTAATCCCTTTAACTTTGAATCTCTGCAACAGAAATACCAAGGTGTGTAAAACACTTTCATGTGGGCTTCAGAGATGGATTTATAAAACAGAACAAAACACTATTTGCAAAACATAAAGCATTAATATACCTTCAGTAACTATGGCTTGTCTTGCATTAACCTAAGGGGCAGATTCGCTGCCTCTCCTCATATTATCATATTGAATAGTACTCACAGAAGCCAATGGAACTACTTGTGAATAAAATATTACTCGAAAAGGTAAGACTATCAAAGCCAAATCATATGTAAATAATATCCTTCAAAGTCTACTGAACGTATCTTCTAGCCACAGAATGCTAACATTTTAATCATCAAAATATAAAAATGCTCACTGCAAAAGCCCAAGAATCCAAAGTTTTTGAATTAAGTCCATAACAAATAAATATATTAGGTCGAAAATTATGGAAGGCTTTAAATAATGTATTAAGTGTCTTTTTTAATATTAAAATTTCTCCAGTTGGTATTGTCGGAACTTTTAAAGCAGTGGTGGAGACACTTTTTAATAAAAGCTGAAAATTTCTTGTAATCTTTTGATTCTTAAAGGTCTTTGTGAAAACCAGAAATACAATGAGAGACAAGGCAACATCATAAAATTCAGCAGCAACATAGAAATTACAATTAATGAATTATTTTTTCTTGCAGTGACCTGGAAAGGAGACACGTTACCTTCACAAGGTTTTGACCAGCTTCCTTTGCATCTGACAATCCACCCTGGAGTAACCATCTAAACAGGGAATAAATATGGATCCTCTGCTTCCAGCACTTACACAGCCTAGCTCACCAGAATAAACCTTCATAAATGTTTTGGAAGGGCCGGGTAAGCTTTCCACAGGAAAAACAAGATAATTGACCCAGACTGCACGTTACTGGAATGACAAAGTAAATCTTCACATTTACGTTTGTCCCAATGAAAGGGGATGAATGACGGGGTGATCAAAACTTTACACATTTTGTAGTAATTAATTTCTATTACTTTTTAAATGGTTGGGGTTTCTTGGTGCTAACATTCTCCAGAGTTATTTTGCTGGTTGTTGGTGCAGCTGTAGCATTAACTGAATCCTAACATTAAATTCACAGAATCGCAGAATCACACAGAATCACAGAATATTAGGAGTTGGAAGGGACCTTGAAAGCTCATCCAGTCCAACCCCCCTGCCACAGCAGGATCACCTAGACTAGGTCACAATTCCTTTATGTCGAGAAACATCCTTCTGTGTTAAAGAAATAAACAGTATGGTAAAGGGTAAAATAACCACCAGCTGCCACCACTGTGTCATCAGTGACCTCAGCAAAATGGTCTGCAGCCCATTAAATCTTACGTTAACTTTTTTTAATGGGCTTTAGACCTGTGGTCTCTCTCTTCCTTGGCAGAGACGACTGAGATTATGGTCTCCAGCTGCACAGAGCCAGGCTGGGTATCAAAAAGTGCAGCAGCTCCTGTCAAGCTGGCAGTGCACACTATACCTAAGCTGAAGAAGCCTGTAATAATTAAAAAGGCAGAGAACTGATCACCACACCACCAAAAGGAACTCCTCCTTAAAGTTTCCTTTGACTAAGTGGTGTAGAAGGTAACAAAAGCACCAACATACAAAGTGCTATTTATATAAAATGATTTGTACTGAATTACATTTGTAGGATGCTCAGATGCCATGGGAATGAACGCGGCATAGAAGAAGTCCAGATGAGATACTTCAAATAGATGTTTGTGAATGATAATATGTGCAAATACATCCATGCACAACACTGCTGCACCTGAAACTTTTGGAGCTTGAGCCTTAGTCCTCCTCCCCTTGCCGTTAACTCAGACCTCTCTGCAGCAAAGCCAAGACCTCAGCCTCAAGTTCCTGTGCAAAAGCTGAGCCTGATCTGATCTCAGCAATGTCAGTGACACAGGATCGATCTTAGTACAGGCACAGCTTGGGAACCTGGATTTAAATTGACGCTGGAGGAACACAGGAGCTGGTTCTGTTGACTTTCCATACACTGCAGTTGACCCTGAGAGATGGAGCAGCCATTCATGGACTAGTCTGGAGTGAAGGGACATGGACTGCAGATGGCTTAGTGCTTGGAAGAGGGAAAGGGGGACCTTCTGCTGTGAGCAGTGCTCTTAGGGGTGGTGTCTGAAAGGGGAGCAGAGCTTTTAACTCAGACATGGAGTGTTGGAAGACAACATTCACACAGTAAGCCAAGACACTGAAGGTTTTACAATCTCTAGTACCTAAGTACAGGTAGATGCATCTGTGACAGTGAATATGTTTGGGTTTTCAGCTTCATTTTTCTTGTGAAAGATTGTTTATCTAAGCCATATTCCTAGTGATCACTGTCCACATCTGACAGTCTCCATGTTTAACTAGAGGGTAAATTTGACCTAGCTTGTCAACTGATAGTTTCCAAACCATGTTATGAAATTATCCAAACTAAACAGTCCACTCCAGCTTGGCAGTGAACATCAGCAAATATGCTTTTTTTTTTTCTTTTTCTAATTTACAGGAGTTGTAAAAATAAGCTAATAGTAGTTTTTAGTTATTCAGCTTCACGTTACTGCAATTCACAGTGAGTGATGGAGGTTTGCACCAGCATCCCAGCTGATTTAAGGAGGGATGGAGCTCTGTTAGATAAGGTGGGGGACAGCAGAGGAGACCAAAAGACACCTGTGGAGTATTCAAGTAACGGGGTGTTGAGTTTTTCTTTCCAACTTTTTCTGCCTCAAATACCTAAACAAGTGCAGCACTCTCAGCCTGGCTCTGGAGTATTGTGGCTGTATGCTTGGGAGAGGAGAAAATATCACTGAAAAAATAAATCCATATCAAGTCTCCTGCAAAAGTCTGGGCACGCTTCTCCTAGTGGGCTCGGGGACTTGCTGCTGGTTCTTCCTGGTGCAAGAGGAGAAGCCAGAGCCTCTTCACTGCCTATGATTTTATTACACAATGTAGAAATTACTTTGCATGGCTCCAAAAGACACAGAGAGGGAAATCTGTAAAGAGTTTGGCTTAGGAACCCAGGGAAAAAGCAGCAATTCCAGAATTGTTTAACAGAAAAGTGAGAATATGAAGACACATCATTAACATGGCTTGAAAGGCAGGACATTATGCAGCCGAAAGCTCTTGCTGGTCAGACCTGCCAGACATCTCCAGCTACCCGGGTGCATCAGCAGCCAGAGGGGCTTTGACCCTGTTGATGGAGGTACCAATAATCAGGAGGAGAAAGTGGAGAGAAGGCACAGGAGGGATGAGGACCAAGAAATGAAAAATAAAGAAGAGAGAGGGGAGACAGAGACAGGAAAGAAAGGACAGAGAGAAAAGGGAAAAGGAGAAAGAGAGAAAATGGGGGGGGAGACGGAGAGAAATGGGGAAGGCGAGCAAGCGAGACTGTATTTCTATAATTACTGTGGATTGGCTCGGATTAAGGGCAACTAGCTATCTCTTGGTTTTTCCTTTTTATATAACAACTAATCTCCTTCTAATCAGTTATTATTAAATTATATTCCATTTTTAATTCATTCACAGATCATTGGTGGCACAATTCGGACATCTGGACAGATAATTGAATAGAGATAATTTATGTAAATGAGGAACAGTTGTGTACAGAGTTGGGGGAGGGGAGATTTCGGCTCCCAAGGCCGGTGACCTAATGAGGAGTCTCCAAAAGCTGTCCTTGCTCCCTGGGAGGACTCAGGTGTGAGGGTGGATGCTGGGGACATTTGGCTATTGTGTGCTGGATATTAACACACGTACAAGAGGGCATCAAGCCCGAGCTGTCTCACTTGACCCGAGGGACCAACCAGTATCGAACATCATTTCTCCCAAGGCTGAAGACACTGCCCAAATCGGCATCTGAAGACACCCCTTACCTCCCAGGAAGAAGTTGTTTCAAACCCAGATCTTTTCACCACCCCAATTTAGAGTGCAATTCCCCAGTGCTGCACTGACCCATCTGTGGGGCTGGGGCTGCAAGCACAGGAGCTACCTCATCTCAGTAATCCCAGGTGGAGCCAAGCAGCCTGGGGAAAGGCAAAACTAAAATCTCTCAACAGCCCACCACCCACCACCAGGACTGCTGGTGGATGAATGCCAGCCAGGTGCCAAGCCCAATAGCTTGTGCAGACCCAATCTGAATCCCAGGGACTATTTCTTACTCCTCAAAAATGCCTCTGTGCTCTTTGATAGATTTGGTCTAATCCCTCACTGCTTGTCCTGAACCCTGAAATTGTGAATCAGGACAAACTTTGTAGGTAGCCTTCAAAGAGAGTTTTCATGATCAAAGGCAACAGCTGAGCACTACAGCAGACCTGGACTAAAGCTTTGTGTCAGCAACAATAGGAAAAATAACTTCCCCAAAATTCCTGCTTATGGTCATCTATATAAGAACTAATGGAATGAGCGATGGACATATGGAGTCAAATAATGTCCAGAGAGAGAGCACAAGTGCGGCAGCAGGATTCACCAGACCCAGCATGAACACCCACAGTTTACACTGGGCACACCCCCGCTCTAGCCAGAGGGCTCTGGTTAAAAGGCTCAATAGAGCCTAGGGCACAGCTCACCTGCATCTTGAAATAGTTGTCCACACTGGATTAGAGGAACTGCATCTCCATGGACCTTATGGACAAGATTGATATGGATTACAAAAGTAGCCCGTGACTAGCTCAGGTGTAGGCATTTAGAGTGAGGAGAGATGGATCCCACTCTAAGGGAGACAAGGCGTTATTCTGCTTTTGCAGTAATGGAGCAGCACGAATGCATATTCCTCTGCCTCAGATAAAGACGAAGATTAAAAAGAAGTCCTTGTTCTGGGCTGTGGTTGTATTATTTTTCTGCTGCGTTTCGATGCCACAGAGCTAGGTGCTGAATAAAGAAGCACGATAGATAAATTTTTCTTCCAACAGGGAAAGAATACTAGACTCAATTGCCATGGCAAAAATCAAATTTCCATCACTCTATCACAACATGAGGAATTTTGCTGTGCATACTGAACTGTCTTAGCATTATGGAACTATTAGAGAAAGGGAACACCACAGATGCATTCAACGTGTGGGAAAACTACTCACAAGATTTGTTTGTCAAAATAAATTCAGGTTGAATTGCCAAGGACACAGTCCAGATGAAATGAAACTGGTTCAAGCGACCTTCTTGCCTGGTGTCAGAAATACACTGGGCTTTGTCCAGCTCTGTGGTTCATTTTGGTGCTCCATTTTCAGGTCTGTTCTTGAGGTTCTGGGAAGATGATTGTGAATTTTCAGATAGTACCAACGAGAATGAGAGTGCAGCCAAATGACTATAAATAATGGGCTCTGAGTGTAAATGTCAGGCTGGGACAGAAGTTCTCCAGCAAAGACAGCTTAAATCTGCCCTTCTTCAAGTCTTCATAAACAACAGAGAGAGCAGAAGAAGCTGCATATTAATGTTGTTTGCAGATGACACTGAGATGGAAAAAAACTGTGCCCATCACAGGGAGAAAACTATAACGCTGCAGTGTAGAATGTAGGTGGGAGTCAACTCAGCAAAGCGTCACAGGGGCAAAGTCCCAGAGCCAAAAATATGCCTGAGAGACAGACAGCCGGACAGTGAGAACAGCTGGAAATAATAGTGTGGTGTGATCACAATGTGCATTTGCAATATGACAAAGCTCTAACAAGGATTCAGTCAGCTCTGATATTGTGGAGCAGCCCATTAATTCTATATTGCTCTAATGTTAAGACTCAAATTTTCTGTACAGTTTTGCACACTTTTTTAAGGTAATACTGAAAACCTGCCCTTTTGCTAGTGGTAGCCACCAGTGCCAGACACAGGAGCTATGTAATGCTGATGACCTTGGCTCGTACATGTCCTGGTGAACGCATCTGCATTGCAGGAAACTCCGACACCATGTACCACATTTTGTCCCAACCCTCTTCACCCCCCCTCCAAACTCCGTGCGCAACCTTCTGTATACTCCGTCTTTCCCAATACCACTCTTTCTTAAGCATATTGGGGGCTGCTGGATGTCTTAGGGTCTCAAAGCATTTTTCCTTATGACCATTAAACTATTTTGGCAACTGCTAAAATAGACTGTTAGGAAGGGATTGTTGCATTCTTTGTTTTAATTGTATTTTATAATATTAAGCCTTCTTTTCTGCTATAGTGGAAAAGCTTCTTAAGAAGGAGCATTGCTGTGTGTCCTAAACGCATCCAGTCTGGAGTAGTGCAGTTCCTCTGCAAACTTATTCAGTAGCCAAACCTCCTTGACATTTATCTCCACTTCATCTCCAGTTTCCTTCACTTCATCATGGACTTAGTCAACTGCGTTTTCCCAAAAGAGCAGGGGGGCCGTGATGAAAATGCAGACTCAGAAATAATTGACTCTGAGAGGGCTTTGAAGACCTGAGCTAATATCCTGCCTTGGCAGACAATGCGCTGTGAGGATCGGTACAAGTGCTGGAACACCATGCTGAGCTGCTCACAGCAGCCCAAAGAAAGATGGAGCCTGGGAATGTGTCCACCTTTAATCCCAGATCCAGTGACTTTAAGTCCAAGGCCCATCTGGCCAAGGGACCATGATCCTGCTCGTGGTCCATCTCTCATCCCAAAAGAAAACATTTGGCTTTGTGCTCCTGAGACAGGCAAGGGTGTGTGGAGCCAAGGAAAGAAGGTGGCAGTGGATGAACGTGCAGACTGAAAGTAGCTGGGAACAGAGAGAGAGGGGCAAGGAAAAAATTTCCAACCTCTACTTGAAACTCCATTACTTGAGGTGGATACTCATTACAGCCTGATACCTTTCCAACCTCCCAAGACTCCCCCAAGGAAATGGCGCAGAAATAGATACCTCTATTAAGGTATATAGACAGTTTATAGTAAGTCTTCAAGCCATGGCTTGATTTTCGCTTCCTAGCAGGGAGGAGCTGTACCAGCAGCCAGGGCAGTTATCTGGTGGGGATAGGGAGGCAGATGCTCACACCAGTTTTAACTCTAGCAGCAACACTCAGTTATGGGCCAGCATGGCACTGATCTGGGTGGCCTACCCCTGCCCTTTTCTTTTAGCAAGATCCCAGAAGATGGTAGGGGCCATCTCTTGGTTCATCTCGAGGATCTGGTCATTGCTTAGGTCTCCATCCTGTCATCATTCCCAGCTAGTAAATGTGTGCTGGGGTGTAAGTGAGATGTGTTCAATGAACCAGTGGCACATCCTCATGCCTCATCCCTCTCTGTGTGCTTCCAATATTGCTCAAGGTTAGATGGTGGCTATCAGAAATGAGATGGACTCCTAGAAAACTAGGACTGGAAGGGACCTGGACAGTCCATCCCTCCTCCTCTCTGCCTTGTGGTGTGACCGGCTGTATATGTCTCATTCTTGACAGACAGACAACTACCTAAGTAATTGCGTCCTAATGTCTAACACAGATCATTCTTGCTGCAATTTCCTATGGACTTACCTGCCTGCTACGGGCACAGAGGACAAATTTTTCCATCTCCCTGCACAAATTTTGTGCCTTTTATCCTCTCTCAGTCTTCCCTCTTCAAGCTA
Source organism: Mesitornis unicolor (assembly GCF_000695765.1). Taxonomy (NCBI): domain Eukaryota; kingdom Metazoa; phylum Chordata; class Aves; order Mesitornithiformes; family Mesitornithidae; genus Mesitornis; species Mesitornis unicolor. The sequence goes on along the minus strand of NW_010187145.1, from coordinate 7,042 downwards.
CACAACACCACTTCTTTCAGTTTCTCCTTGCAGGATGTTTCTTAGCTCTTTGATCATTCTTGCTGCCCTCTTTTAGACACCTTCTAGTGGGTCCACATTTCTCCTGAAAGGCAATGCCAAAATTGGGGTCAAAACACCAACTGAAGTCTCATCAATGCTGATTAGAAGGAAAGATAATTTCCAGAGGTCTTGACAACCATAGTCTTAATTATTCCTTACAATAGAAGGTTTGCTTTTTCACAACAGCATACTATTTTTGACAGGGCTTGTAATCCATTCAAACCCCTAGTGTTTTTTTTTAAAATCGCTGCCTAACAAGTTGTTTCCCAACCCCTGTTTATGCATTTCGTTTTTTCTGCATCACTGACACTCTTTGCATGGTTTCATATTAACTTTCATCTATGTTTTTTCAACCACTTTCCCAATTTGCCAAGATGATTGTGAATGCTAAGCCTGTCCTCCAGTGCCTCAGAGGTCTGTGTCTTCCTGATGTGCCCACTCTCTCTTCTGCCATCCATGTTGTTAATTAAATCACTGAGCAGAACCAGACCCAGAATAGATCTTTGTGGAGCTATTCTCAATACAGCCTTTATTTTGATAGTAAACCACTGAGGACTATTCACTGAGCACAGTTTTTCAACTAATTTTTCATCTATCTAACAGTACTTTCTGCTAATTTATAGTTCCCTAGGTTACTCATAAGTATAGCTTTTGAAATGGAGCCTAAGCAGTTTATTGAAGTGAAGATACACATTTTCTGTTCCTGATCTACAAGACCTGTTGCCTTGCAGCAACAGGAAATCAGAGTGACTGGAAGGGGCTGATCCTTGACCACTCCACACAGAATGGAATTGATTGTCTCATTTTGCCTTTGATATTTAGAGATAACTACGTGATTTATTCCAGAACTTTAATGATAATTCAGCTGATTGGTCCGTAATTACCCACCGGCCTTTCCTTCACTTTTTGAAGAGCAATGCCTGTGGTTTTCCTGTGCTCCAGCGCATCTCTACAGGTCCTGGAAGAGAGCCACTACTGACTCTGAGACTGCTGTAGCCAAATATGTAAGTACCTGCAATGAAGCTCATTACACCCAATAAGCCTGAATGCACCTAATTCATCTAACATGACCTTTACCATACTCTTTCCTTATTCTCTGCCAAGATCTTACCTCTTTATCACTGTTATTAGTTTCTCTAATATTATCCTCTGTCAATAATTTTCACTCCCTGTTAAGCAGCGATCCAATATTTTGCTTAGTCTTCCTCTCGCTATTAATGAATTTACAGGATGATTTCTTGTCCCTTTGATTATCCTGCTACTAGCAAACTTATTTTATGCTTGGCCTTTTTGATTATGTTCCTGCATGACTCTGCTGTTCTTCTATAATCACCTTTTGTCCTCTAACCTACTGCTTATCTTCTGCATCCTTCCTTCACAGCTGTGAGGTCAATGGGGAATTTGTAACTTTTAAAAATATTTTTCCGATTTTACCAGAAGGCTGCCCCTCCTGGAGCAAAGGAGGACGAGGTGGCTCAGACAAATAAGGCTGGTGCTGCGCAACCTTGCCATCCTCCCACCTTGTTGCAGTGGCAGGAGAAGGTTAAGGGGCAGGTTGCAGGTTGGCAATTGGATTAGGAGATGTCAGAGACAGGGAAATGCGGGAGATCTCTTTTTCCCACAGTTGTGTTTGTTGTAAAAGTGAAGCTTTAGAATATTATTAAAGATCATAACCATAGCTCTAATGACATTGGTTTGAGGCCCATGTAGGCTGCACCCTTGGACTCTGCAGCTCGAGGTGGTAGCCTGCTTCTCCAGCCTGGGTGAAGCTGCTTGGTCTGATCCTCCACTGACCAACAGTGCTGGGGGTGTGCGGGTCCAGAAGTGGCAGAACATGGTGCTGTGCCGCAAGGAGACCCAGCACAGCGAGGGACTCAGGGACATCACGAGGGCTCCAGCACGTCCTCATGGCATGGCACTGTCACCTCTCACTGTGCCACCACCAAGCCCTCCTCCAGCACCCCAGCTGCGATGTCCTTGCCTTTTATACCCCTCCTTTTGCCCTGACAACACGTCCTCCTCTTCCTCCTCTGCCTCCTGGTACCCTGGGCGTCTGTGCAGACAGCTCCATCCCTTTGCTCCTCATTAACACCCCTCCCAACCGGCAGGCGCAGACACCACCAGCAGCTCCTTTCCCCTCCAATCCCCTCCTCTTCCCTTCCATAATCTATCTACATATTAAAATGAGTTTGTCCCTGATTTACATGCGTAAGAAGGGATGTAATAATGAGGACGTAGATTAGAAGATTTAGCACAATCGTTTGTGTAGATTGTGTCCCATCAAAGGGCAGCTCTGACGAGCCGAGATTAAGGAGCAAACAGCTGCCGCTGGAATTCAGTCCATTTGTTTGTTTGCTGTTTTCTCTCTTGACTCCAGCAAACAGTCTCATTAACATGCAAGTGATTTGCCCCTTAAGCCTTTTCCTGTTTATTATTGGGGGAGTTGCTGACGAGGGCTTTGTAGAGTCCCTGGCCCAGTTCTGAGAGATCGACATGCAAATCAAGATTAAAATGGGAAGTAATTAAAAACAAAGAAGGGGCCATGACACCTTGGTCCCCTCTTCCCTTTGAGAGGTCTTAAAGTTAGAGCATCAGGAGAAGGTGCGGGGTGGGGTAATAGGGAACCCTGCCCACCATGCCTGTGTGCCTCGATGGGTCCTGCTTGGCCATGGGGCTGGGCTGTCCCTTTCTCCTGCTCTCCTCCAGTCCCCCCTCTGCCTCCTCTCGCTTCAAAATGTCTGGCTGTCTACTAAACTCATTTGCAGCCTTTGCTTCAACGGCCTTGTTTGGCGGCACCTTCCATATGGTCCATGCTCGCTCCCTGCCATGGCCTCGGGATGCCAGGCAATGCGCCCCACACCGGCTGCTGCCTTCACTCACGTGTGCTGCCTCTAGCTCGGGGCTGTCCATGCCTTCTGCTCCCTTAGGAGTGGTGTCTCCATCCAGCAATATGATCTCACCAGCAGACCCCACAGCCTTCATCCACGGTGGGTGAGGGCCTGGGATGCGCAGTGACCATGCAGCAGCACCCTCGTGGGCATGGATGGTGATGCACTGAGGGCTCTTCATGCAGAGGCCTCAAGGAGCTGCACCAGTTGTGAAGGGTAGCTCAGGCCACTGGAGGAATAATGGGAACAAACTGGCATTGCATCTGTATTTCAGTAGCCCTCAGATTCAGCTGGGTAACTCTGCTGCAGAACAAGGCACATGCTGCTGGTGCCCTCAGCACCTCCAAGGTGTCCTCACAGGGACAGTGATGATGCAGGGACAGTGCTGGTGCACTCACCCACTGGCTCTCCAGGTCCAGTGCATCCTATCTGCAGCTGGATGCCAACCATGAGGAACAGCAGGAAGGATTGCCTGGGCTGAGAGCGAGAGAGACTGTCACATAAATCCCCTGCAAAGCAAGCAGCCCTTTCTCTTCATTTATCAGAGCACCTGCCATATCCCTTGCAAGACAAGTGAAAATATAATGAAGCCTAGAAACTGGCTCTGGGAAGCAGTAATGGTTATTAAGTATGTGTCTACACAGACGAGCAAGGTGCAAGGATGAGCCTGCTCACCAGGTGCTACCATAAAGACGCTGAATGGTTGTGAGATTTGTGATCTTCTTCCACTCTTTTCTTAAGTGCCTGGTGTTGACAGGCTGCTGTGCACCTTTCTGTGGGGCCCAGCGCCAGCAGGAGCTGAGGACAGGCAGCCTGCTCTAGGCCAGCCCAAAACCCCTGGCCGGGGAGGGTGGCTGATGTTTTTGGTGAGAATACCCAGTTATTGCTGAAGTTAGTTTCACGCATGACTGGGGAGATGCTGCAGCACTGCAGATGGGGGATTGCAGATTGCATGGTAATGAACAGGAACAGGAGAGTCATGATGTAGGTTTTAAGTACTTTCTCACCCAAGTGCTTTATTTTTATAATCTTGGGGTGGAGCCGCACAGAGGGTTGGTCAGGAAGAGTTCACACTCCACCTTGCTCCAGTTTCCTGCCAGGACCAGAGAAGACCTGGGCTTTCGTAGGACTGACTGTTCAGAGCAGCATTGCTTTTCCCTCAGACCAATTCTGCTACTTCCCAGGGCAATGCAGCAAGGAACAACCAAACCAAACGTGGCTGGCCTCAATGTTACAGCATTGCACAAAGTGAATGAGGAGACACTCACGATCCTTACAAACACCCAGTACTGCGTACAGAGAGAATTACACGAGGGTTGTTGTGAATTTCCTACTGTTGCTTCTAACTCACTGGCCAAAACAATTAATGAAATAGTTATAACTTTTGCTTTTTCAAACTCAGGAAATGGCACAGCTTCATTGCTCACCCAGCTTTTCTGGGAGGGTTTGCTGTGACAGTGCCAATGAGGAGAAGAGCATTTTCCCAGCTGGGGCACTACCTGCAGGACAGCAGAGTCTGGTACAGCTGGAGTGGCCAGCAAGGGGATGTCAGGAACAGGAATAAAGATATTTTCTTTTTCTGTCTTGTATCCGAACAGCTGCTGGATTCCTCTGATCTGCTCTGGTGCTGCTCCCGTGCCCTTCCTCCTTCTCGCCAGGAGGCACCTCCTCAACCAGTCCCCAGGCTCCAGGGCTGCTCCCCTAAGAGGTGGCCACAAGCAGTCCCAGCCAGGCCCTCAGTCCCCTCAACGCTCAGCCGTACAGCACCGTGCACACTCGCCCACCATGCAGCCCCATCGTCAGGGAGGTCTCCAGCCAGCAGCTGCATCCCACCAGCAATAACGCTGCCTCTCTCAGCACGATTTTTCAGCTTGTAACAACTCAGCTCTATTGCAATTGATTTTCAGTGGATCATTGAAAGCTGCTCCATCAGCCTAGCCCTAACAGGTTTCTACTGCCTGCTTCTCTGTTGGGCTGTTTTTTTTTAATTTACACTAATACAGAGTTTTGGTTTATAATGGGATAAGGGTTCTGTGGCCTTGGCACTTTCCCTCATAAATGCCTGAGCCCTTTTTGGTTCAGATGCAGCACAGTTAAAGCAACCACCACTTCCTTGGTTGGAGATCAGATCAGGAGAACATCACAGATGTTCTAGATGCTCCCAGACCAAAAGAGTTATGAGTGATTAAGAAAGGAGGTGATAATAGAAATGCTTACTCAACCTTGATTTAAGTAATTTGAGCACTCCAGCTCTAAATGGGAATAAGCCGGTGAAACCAACGTGCATCTGCAGCACGCACGTAAATAAACAGGGAGCTGCAGGAGAGCACTGCTCACCTGCAGCTCATGTCATCATCCATGACACCATCGCACAGCACTTCCCTTCCAAGTTGGTCCTCAGGAATGTGCTGGTGGACCCCAAAAAGTAGGGTCAGGGCTTCAGATAAAGGAAGGCACATGGTGGAGAGGGGGTGTCTGGAAGAAAGCCACTCATAAATTGAGGGAAGTGAGGATACTGGGATGGTTTCTGATTCAAAAAAAGAGCTGTTTCCCCAGGAGGGCCTAGAGATCATCCTGAAGGAACTGCTGAAGAAACTCTGGAAAGTGGTGTTTTGCCAAGGGGACAGAGGGGATGCTGAGTCTCCTGGCATCTCATGGTTCCTGTAGTATGCTCCACGCATTATGCGTGCAGAGGGGTCCCTGCCCAAACCTCCCGCTGCGGTAATAAGCACTCGCCTGAGAACCGGGCAGGCAGAAAGAAAAGAGGGGCCTCGTGGGCCTGGCTGCAGCGTGTGCCTCCGCGTGAGCCAGGGAGGTGGGGGCGTCTTTAATCCCCCGGGGCCAGGCCCGCTGCCAGGATCCGGCTCTTTACTCAGCGTGGCAGCGCTGCAGCCCCTCTCTCGGCACCCGATGGCACCCTTTGCAGGGCAGGGGCTCCCTGCAGCCCCCTTCTCTTTGGAGCTTGTGCTCCAAATAGCTGCGGGCAGAGAAGTGCCAAGTTTGGCATGCACCTCCTCTTGAGAAGTCCAGGGTGCTTTGGGGAACTGCGCAGGCACCTAGCAGGGTCAAGGGGGCAGCTTGCATCTCCTGACTTGCCCCTCTAGGTGTTACATGCACCAACTTTGCCAGACCTGTGCTGGGCTGTTGCTTTTTCCTACTGCCAGGAATAAAATAGAGAATCATTCTTCTGGCCACATCAGAGAGATTTTTAATCAAAGCCAGTTCAGTGCAGGCAGCTTCTCTCTTCAGAGCTGGGAGATCTGACCCACCCTCCACTGCATCCTTCTTGCCTCGAATATGATTATTGTTGCATTATTGCTATTATGTCATAAATTGACGTCTTGTGTTCCTGTTTGTTATCCAGAGATTCTGCTCTAATCTTGACGATCGCTAATGCAGTGTAAATCCAGTGCACTGGGTGATAATCTGGCTACATAAAAAAAAAAGGACTTTCTAGGCATAATCAAAACCTTTCACTTTAATATTGCGCTCGATACTTTTATGGTGAAATTGCAATTCCCTCAGCCCTTCTTCTCTGCGCTCAGAAGGATACTGTGCTCTGCTTGAGCTGGGATTTAGTGCACAGGGTGCAGGATGTGGCCCAGTTCGTGTCCTGCGCTCCGGGGACATCCGAAAGTTGGCAGGGGCCCTGCTCCCTCTCCAGCAGGGAACATCTCCCCTCTGCCAAACAGAACTCTGGAGGATGGGGGTTTTTTGAGGGGGTTGTGTGAATTCCACACGAAAATTAATGCAATTTGATGCATTTTTATAGGTAGTAATTAATGAAACTCTGCTTTCCAGCTACATCTTCATGCCGTTGAGCAGGGGTGCTTGTAGCCGAAGCAGGGGTTGGGATCAGTGAACACGGGGGGTGCTTCGGTCCCTGTTCTTTGGGGGACACTACAAGCGCAGGGGTGCAGAAGCCCAGCAAACCAGAGCGAAGACGCGGGCAGGGGGACGTGGTACAAATATTCAGGAAGAAAACCCCTCAAACTAAACGTACGCCACGGCTTTCTGCAGGCCGGGCCCCCCAGGCAGCGCCCGGGGTAGAAGGGGGAGCTGCCCCACGCCGTCCCGGCCAGGAAAGCCCCCGG
>NW_010187144.1:1834-2059 GCF_000695765.1 Mesitornis unicolor | reverse complement strand
AGGGGCAGGGTTTTGGGGTGCCTGTGGGGGGGCTGAGGGCCTCCATGGGTGCAGAGGGGCTGGGTTTTGGGGTGCCTGTAGGGGGTCAGGGTCCCCGTGGGTGCACAGGGGCTGGGTTTCAGGGTCCCCAAGGTGGAGTGGGTCATCCCTATGGGTGCAGAGGGGCTGGGTTTTGGGGTGTCTGTAGGGGGTCAGGGTCCCCTTGGAGGGGCTGGGGGTCCGCAT
>NW_010187144.1:0-1083 GCF_000695765.1 Mesitornis unicolor | reverse complement strand
TTTCAGGGTCCCCGTGTGGTGTCAAGGTCCCCATGGAGGATTCAGGGCCCTCATGAGGGGGTCAGGGTCCCTATGGGGGTGTCAGGGTCTCCATGGGTGCACAGGGGCTGGGTTTCAGGGTCCCCGTGTGGTGTCCGGGTCCCCATCAGGGTGTCAAGATCCCCATGGGGTGCCCAGGCCCAGGTTTTTTGGGGTACCTCCATCCCCTGGGGCGGGTGTGGGGGTGCAGGGCCGGTGCCCCCACTGCCCGCTGTGACGCCGCTCCCTCCGCAGGCCCCGAGGGCTGTAACATCTTCATCTACCACCTGCCCCAGGAGTTCGCCGACACCGAGATCCTGCAGATGTTCCTGCCCTTCGGCAACGTCATCTCCGCCAAGGTCTTCGTGGACCGCGCCACCAACCAGAGCAAGTGCTTCGGTAGGGCCACCACCACCCCCGGGGACAGCGGGGATGGGGACGGCACGGCTGGGGCACGGGGACACCGTGGGCAGGGGATGGGGACACCAGGACCAGGGACACCGGGACCAGAGCTTGGGGATGTTATGGACAGGGGATGGGGACATTGTGGCCAGGGACAGCATGGACAGAGCTTGGGGACACCATGGGCAGGGGATGGGGACACCAGGACCAGGGACACCGGGACCAGAGCTTGGGGATGTTATGGACAGGGGATGGGGACATTGTGGCCAGGGACAGCATGGACAGAGCTTGGGGACACCATGGGCAGGGGATGGGGACACCAGGACCAGGGACACCGGGACCAGAGCTTGGGGATGTTATGGACAGGGGATGGGGACATTGTGGCCAGGGACAGCATGGACAGAGCTTGGGGACACCATGGGCAGGGGATGGGGACACCAGGACCAGGGACACCGGGACCAGAGCTTGGGGATGTTATGGACAGGGGATGGGGACATTGTGGCCAGGGACAGCATGGACAGAGCTTGGGGACACCATGGGCAGGGGATGGGGACACCAGGACCAGGGACACCGGGACCAGAGCTTGGGGATGTTATGGACAGGGGATGGGGACATTGTGGCCAGGGACAGCATGGACAGAGCTTGGGGACACCATGGGCAGGG
>NW_010187143.1:0-2121 GCF_000695765.1 Mesitornis unicolor | reverse complement strand
GGAAAAACTTTTTTACTGTAAGAGTGACAGAACACTGGCACAAGCTGCCCAGAAGAGGTTGTGGAGTCTCCTTCTCTGGAGACATTCAAAACCCACCTGGATGCGTTCCTGTGTGACCTAGTCTAGGTGATCCTGCTCTGGCAGGGGAGTTGGACTAGATGATCTTTCGAGGTCCCTTCCAACTCCTAATATTCTGTGATTCTGTGAATCCATGTTCTCTCTATCCTTGTATTACATAGTTACAAGACAGTAATATCTCCCCTTTGCCTTCTCTTCTCTGAGCTGAAGGACTCAGTTCTCTCTGGCTCACCTCCTCTGCTGCTTGCTCGAGCACCCTGACCATCTTTGTGTCCTCCACTGGACTTGGTTGAGTATGTCAATATTCTTGTACCAGAGAGGCTAAAACTAGACACAGCATTGTAGACATAGTCTCACAAGTGCCAAATAGAGGATCACTTCCCCAGACCTGCTGGCTGCACTTTTCTAATACAGCTGAGAATGTTAGTGGGCTTCTTTGACTCACGTTCAACCTAATGTCCACTAAGAACTCCAGGTCTTCTTCTGTACAGCTGTTTCCTCTCCAACTGGTCCTCAGCTTGTATTGTTGCATGGGGCAAATCCATCCCAGATGCAGGACTTGGCATTTGTTAAACTCTATGAGATGCCTGCCAGCCCATCTCTCCACTCTGTCCAGGTTTCTTTTCCTGGAGGCTCCACTCTCCAGTGAATAGACCACTGAAGTCAATTTGTTTTTTTATATAAACTTGCTAAGGATGCATTCCATCTTATCATCCAAGACACTAATGAAGACATTAAACAGTTTTGAACGCAGTATTGATCACTGAAGAATGCCACTAGTTACTGGTTGCCAACTTGTCTTCGTGGTACTGGTATCAACATTTTGAGTCCAGCCAATTTTCCAATCACCTATCACTTAACCAGCTTGTATCTCACCAAGTTGATGGTAATGTCAAAACTGTGAAGACTGTCAAAAGCCTTGTTTGATGAAGCCAAAGTATACAACATTCACTGCCTTGTTCACAGTGCCTGTCACATCACCATAGAAAGCAGTGAAGTTGGTCTGGCATTATTTACCCTTGGTAAACCCATGTTGGCATAAAACAATAGCCTTCTTGATCCTGAAGTGCTTAGAAGTTACTTCAAAGATTTAAGCCTTAAATCTTCTAGGTTGCTTGGATCCAATCTCTTGCCTTTCTTGAAGGCAGTTGCAACTTCTGCCTTCTCTTAGTCATCAGGAACCTCTCTTCAAAGTGTTGCTTTATTCTTTTGAAGATGGCAGAAAGTCACCATGCAATGACACTAGCTAGCACCTTCACCACCCTTGGATGCTTTCCATCTCGTCCTATGGAACTGTGTATCTCTGATTGACATAAGTGATCCCTAACTTCCTTCACTCACACAGACTTTGCTAGGAGACTTAGAGGCCCAGGAGGGTAAACCTTACCAGTGAAAACAGACTAAAAAGGCATTGGAGCATTACAATGAGGAAAGAAGGTCCCACCTGCTTTGAAAATTCTAGCTTTTTTAAACAAGTATGCATATTTATACTTACATACATGTGCACATACAGATATGTACTGCCTGTGAAAGAGGCAGGGCAAGGATAGAACAAGCTTTAAGGAGTGCCTGCTCTGCATAGTCTTAGCTATGTGCCTAATGCTTTAGATTTTGTAGGACACCATCAAATAAATAAAAGTTGTGGCAGGGGTTTTTTTTGGTTTTAATCTAATCAACCTTTTTCCTACATAGCAGCAGTTAAAGATGAAGTCTGCCTTGATTTACCTTTTAACGTGTCAGTATATGCTGAATAAGTCCCTTTCATTTTCAGGCTTTATCGATCAAATCAAGCTATTCACCAAGTGCTGAAGAGCTAATGTAACATAACTGCTGAGGCAAACTCATTTTTGACAATGGTGCATTTAAAGTCCATGAACACAGTCCATGCAGACCAAACATAGCCCATACCTTCTTTCCAACACCATTTGTATCATGTCACATTTAGAATGATTCAGAGTTTGCCATTTTAGATGTTAAAGGAGCCATGAAAGTGCAGGATGGGCAACAATTATTCTTACAGAATCACAGAACGTTAGGGATTGG
>NW_010187142.1:9382-12123 GCF_000695765.1 Mesitornis unicolor | reverse complement strand
GGGGCCGAGCGGCGCCGGCACCGCCTGTGCATTGCCCCGGCACGGCCCCTGCCTTCGCCCTTGCGTTTCCCTTGCGTTGCCCAGCGTCTCCCGGTGCATTACCCGCCCCTCTCCCATTGCTGTTGTATTGCCCCCATTGCTCCCCCCAACTCAAGACCGGTCCTAGCACCCCACTGCTTTCCTGTCCCTGCGGCTCTCACTGCCCTCGTGTCCGGAGTGCACCTCTGAGGGCCCAGGTGGCTCTGGGGGGCCCAGCGCGGTGTGAACCCCCCTGGCCAGGGCATTGCCAGGGCCCACAAGCGGATCTTGGTGTGGTGCTCTTGTCCGTCCCCACACAAAGCTGGCCCTGCGTGCCTGCACAGCAGCACGTCCCAGGTGTCCACGTCCAGCAGTGCTTACCCCTGTCTCCATGAGTGCGCCCCTCTGCTCGACGATGCCATCCTGCTGTGGGTCCCTCATTGCAGCCATACCCAACAGCCTGTCCTCAGACCTTGATCCAGGCCCCTCTTCTCTCTGCAGCCGGTGACGTGCCAGGATGGCGGTGCTGGGGGGCTACTGTGAAGGCAACAGCTCCATCGCCCAGGCCTGGGTCCAGCAGGGCTTCCAGCCCTGCTTTTTCTTCACACTGGTGCCAGCTGTGCTGCTGAGCGTCTGCCTGCTGCTGGGCGCCCTGCAGTATGCCTGCTACGTCCGCTTCGGCCGTGCCATGGAGCCCAAGTACATCCCTCGCTCCCGCCTCTACCACGGCCAGGTCCTGCTGTCCCTGCTCCTGGTCCTGCAGCCCTTCGGTGGGCTGCTGTGGCAAGTGGGGGGCCCAGGATGGCTCTACGGGTACATGTTGCTGCACGCCTGCCTCTGGGCCCTCAGCTGGGGCTGCTCCATCGCCCTCCTGCAGCTGGAGCACACACGGGTGCTGGCACACGACCGGACACGGGGCCATGGCACCGTCCTGCTTCTCTTCTGGGCGCTGGCCTTCGCTGCTGAAAACCTGAGCCTGGTGTCCTGGAGGAGCCCGCTGTGGTGGTGGGTGCTGGAGGACACCAACCAGAAGGTGGGCTGGGGTTGCTGCGGGCAGGGGAGGGAGACAGGGCCCTTTGTTGGGGGGTGGGCTACAACAGCACAGTGCTGGGGGGTGTGCATGCCATGTCCTGCCGTGCCTGGGGTGCACACACTCCTGGGTTGCACCCATTGTCGGCACATCTCGGCCTGAGCCCAGCTATCACACATCTCTCTGTGCCGCCATCATGCTCAGGACCTGCCTCTGCCTGGCCCAGGCGCAGAGGTGGGGGCTGTCTGCCTGCTCCCCGCAGCCCTTTACCCCCCAGCTCCCCCCAGGGCAGGGCCACCCCAAGCTAGAGAGCACAGTGGAGAAATGAAGAGGTCTGGGTGCTGCCTGAGGTGCTGTGCTCAGTCAGGGGGTTCTGCTGAGCTGCCTGGGGTGTCTCCTCTCCCCTGGCTGCGCTGCACCCCATCTCAACGTGCCACTTCTTGCCTCTCTCAGCTCAATCCCATTTCGTGCCCAGCCAGGCTGTGTCGAGGGCCGGCTGTGGCGCTGACCCCCACTCTCCCTCCAGGTGCAGTTTGGTTTCTGGCTGCTGCGTTACATTTGCACATTCATGCTCTTCATCCTGGGCATGAAGGCCCCGGGGCTGCCTCGCAAGCCCTACATGCTGCTTGTCAATGAGGAGGAGCGCGACGTGGAGAACAGCCAGGTGAGGCCCTGGGCTGGAGTAGTTCAGGGACACGGCTGGGTAGGAGCTGGGGATAAAATGGGATCAGCATCTTCAGGAGATGGGGAGGAGTGAGGTTTAAGGCTGCCCAAGCGCCCTCCCCCTGTCACCAAGATGCGGCCCTACTGGGAGGATGGAGTGGGAATGCTGGGAGAACGGAGCTGGTTCTCTTGGTGGGGTGCTCCCTGGGGCTGTTGCCAGCTGGGCTGGGATTTCGGGGCAGTGACTCCTTGCTCTGCTCTCCCCCAGCCGCTCCTGCCTGACGCCGCCAGGACCACCTCCACCTGGAAGGATTTCCGGAGGAAGCTGCGGCTGCTGGTGCCGTACATGTGGCCAAAGGGCAACCACCTGCTGCAGGGGCTGGTGCTGTTCTGCATGGCCCTCATGGGGCTGGAGCGGGCCATCAACGTCTTCGTCCCCATCTACTACAAGAACATTGGTAAGGTGCCTGGAGCTCAGCATCTGAGGCCGCCCACAGCCTCAGAAAGCATGGGGGGAGTCATGAGTCACCTGAGGGGTGTGAAGGGACCTGGCAGCAGCCAGATGCTGGGTGCTGGAGCTGATCCCCATGGGGCACCCGGTGATGCTCCTCCGCCTTGACCACTGCCACCTTCTCCCCAGTGAATGAGCTGACCGAGGGCGCTCCCTGGCATGCCCTGGCCTTGACCGTCTGCATCTATGTGGGGCTGAAGTTCCTGCAGGGTGGAGGTGCTGGTAAGGACTGCAGGGAAGGACAGGGCACTGGGGGAGACAGCGTGGGGCACATGGTGCCAGGGCTGGGGTGGCTGTGGATGCCCTTATGCCCCCACCACTGCTGCTCTCTCTTAGGAGCAGCAACCAGGGCTGATCCCAGGTGGGAGACAATGGAGGAGCCCCCTCCCAAATCTCTCTTTCCCAGCTGCCCTTTCTGAGCTAGCTGCATGCCCCAGTAGCACCAGTCCCTGCTGCCCGCCCCGCGGTGCCCCACAGGCTCCACTGGCTTTGTGAGCAACCTGCGCACCTTCCTGTGGG
>NW_010187142.1:7061-9320 GCF_000695765.1 Mesitornis unicolor | reverse complement strand
CCCCGGGGCCGCCGCACCGGAGAGGTCCTGCGCAGCGTGGACCGGGGCACCAGCAGCATCAACAGCCTGCTCAGGTCAGAGCGTGCCCGCAGCAGGTGGGGGCTGGCTGAGAAGCCCTGCTGGGCCGGGCTGATGCGCCATCCCCTTTCCCGCCCCCCAGCTACATCGTCTTCAGCATCGTCCCCACCATTGCGGACATCGTCATCGGCATCGTTTACTTCACCTCAGTCTTCAGCGCCTGGTTTGGCCTCATCATCTTCGTGTGTATGAGCCTCTACCTCAGTGAGTGGGGGGTGCAGAGTGCAGGGGTGCCAGGCTGGGCTGTGGGGCGGTGGGCCCCTGCCAACGCAGCCCCCTCCTGCCTGCAGCTCTGACCGTCTTCATCACCGAGTGGAGGACCAAGTACCGGCGGGACATGAACACGCGGGACAATGAGGCCAAGTCTCGGGCTGTGGACTCGCTCCTCAATTTCGAGACGGTACCGTAAGCACTGGGGGTTCGCTGAGCACTGCTTGGCACTGGGGGGGGTGGGCTGGTCCAAGTGCTGACCCTGGCTCTGCGTCCTGCAGGTGAAGTATTACAACGCGGAGAGCTACGAGGTGAACCGCTTCAACGATGCCATCATCAAATACCAGGTACAGGGAGCTCAGCACCCGTGGAGGGGCTGGGCAAGGGAAGGAGGCGAGCCTCATGGGCTCCTGTGGGGAGGATGGAGCTTGCTGTGGGTCTGGTTTGAAGGCGGCAGCATCCTGGAGGACCTTGCCTCTTGCAGGTCTCGGAGTGGAAGGTGAGCGCCTCACTGGGCCTCCTCAACCAGACGCAGAACTTGGTCATTGGCCTGGGGCTGCTGGCTGGGTCCCTGCTCTGTGCCTACTTTGTCACCGAAAACAAGCTGCAGGTGAGGCTGTTGTCAGCCTGGGCACCCCCAGCCTGGCGTGAGGCCCCGGGGCTGGCAGTGATGGGCCCTTCTCCCTTGTCCTGTCCAGGTGGGGGACTTTGTCCTCTTCGGCACTTACATCATCCAGCTCTACACGCCGCTCAACTGGTTCGGGACTTACTACAGGTAATGCTGGGAGCTGTGGGGGTGTCTGGGGTGCCTGGGTCAGGATGTGCTCCCCCAAACCGTCCCCCCCTGGTCTCTGCCCCCTTCCAGGATGATCCAGAACTCCTTTGTAGACATGGAGAACATGTTTGAGCTCTTCCACGAGGAGCAGGAGGTGGGTGCCACCTTCCAGGACCCCACTCTCAGGCATGGCCCCGTGGTCCTGCCCTGGGGCCAGGCTGGCTCTGAGGCTGCGTCTCACCGCATGGCAGGTGAAGGATGCGGTGAACGCCAGCAACCTGCACTTGGAGGCCGGGCGGATCGAGTTTGAGAACGTGCACTTCAGCTACGTGGATGGGTACGGGGCGGTAGGATGGGCTGGCTTGAGCTATGGGGCCTGGCATGGGGACACGCAGCAGCAGCAGTGGTCCTGAGCCCCTCTCTTATTTCCCTCTCCCAGGAAGGAAATCCTGCAGGATGTCTCCTTTTCTGTGATGCCTGGGCAGACCCTGGCCCTGGTGAGAGAGGGACTTTGGGCATGGGATCACTGCTGGAGGGTGGACTGGGGGAAGAGGAGCTGAGAAGTACAGGGGGGAAGGACAGAGCCCCAGTGGAGCCAGCCCTTCCCTGCCCAGCCTCTGCCCTCCAGCAGCAGGAGGGGGGGGGCTCTGGTGTCTCCAAGTCCCTTTCATGTGCAGGTGGGACCTTCAGGCTCAGGGAAGAGCACGGTCATCCGCCTGCTCTTCCGCTTCTACGATGTGCGGGGTGGCTGCATCCGAATCGATGGGCAGGACATCTCCCAGGTGAGATGGGGACAGGGGGACACGCAGGCTCCTCTGGGCCTCACAGCACCACATCTCCCTGGAGCAGGCGTGAGCACGCAGCCCCTGCAGCCCCTTTGATGGCTGATGTGTGTGGGGTGGCTGTGGGACCCCTGGGCTGAAATGCTGGGGACTGGCCACGGCTCCCCAATAAGGCCCAGGGCACTGGCAGGGTCCTCCCACCCTGCAGCTGAGCCTGTGGTGCAGGGGGGACCCTGGAGCAGACACCCTGAGGAGCAGGGTGTGGGGCTGCTGGCTGAGGAGTGGGATTGGGTTTTGGGGGGGGTCTTTGCAGGGGAGGGGGTGTCTGGCTGAGCCCTCTTCCCCCCCCTCCCCAGGTGAAGCAGGCATCGCTGCGCGCCCACATCGGAGTGGTGCCCCAGGACACAGTGCTCT
>NW_010187142.1:1977-7035 GCF_000695765.1 Mesitornis unicolor | reverse complement strand
TACGGACGGGTCCTGGCCACCGACCAG
Organism: Mesitornis unicolor; assembly: GCF_000695765.1. Taxonomy (NCBI): domain Eukaryota; kingdom Metazoa; phylum Chordata; class Aves; order Mesitornithiformes; family Mesitornithidae; genus Mesitornis; species Mesitornis unicolor. The sequence continues at coordinate 7,008 of NW_010187142.1, read as the reverse complement.
GAGGTGCAGGAGGCAGCCCGGGCTGCTGACATCCATGACCGCATCCTCTCTTTCCCGGATGGTGAGACCCCACCCCGCAGTCCCTCCTCGCCTTCCTTGGCCATCCCAGAGTCCCCCATGACCTTGCAGCTGCCCTCATGGATACCCTTTGGTGGCATCCAGCATCCCCCACGGGGACATCTGTGTGACCCTGTGCCTTGCTTTGCCTCTCCCTCCCATCACTCCAGGGCTAAATCAGCCCCTGGGCATGGATGGGTTGGGGTGGCCGTGTGGTCCTGGCAGGACCCCCCCCCAGGACCGCGAAAATTCCCATCTCTTAGGGCACCAGCGCAGCACATTCCTGCCCTTGTGCCCGCAGGATACAACACCCAGGTGGGGGAGCGGGGGCTGAAGCTGAGTGGGGGCGAGAAGCAGCGTGTCGCCATTGCACGCACCATCCTCAAGGGTCCCCACATCATCCTGCTGGATGAGGTAAGGCCAGCGGCCCCCAGCCCAGCCCAGCCCAACCCAGCGCTGCCCGCATCCCTTCCCCACGCCCTGCCTCTCCCACAGGCCACATCCGCGCTCGACACAGAGACCGAGAGGAACATCCAGGCCTCCCTAGCCAAGGTCTGCGCCCACCGCACCACCATCGTCGTTGCACATAGGTAGGGATGGGGCTGATCCAGGAGGTTCTGAGCTCTTGGGACTCTCAGACCTGTCCTCCTGCCTGGGAGGTGACAGCCCCTGCGATTTTGGCTCTGTATTGCTGTGCAAAACCCCTGCTCTGGCCATCTCCCCTCTGTGCCTTTCCCTGCAGGCTCTCCACCGTGGTGGGCGCAGACCAGATCCTGGTGCTTAAGGACGGGCGCATCGTGGAGCGAGGGCGGTGAGCACAGCGGGGAGGCCTGTGGGGACCCCTTCTTTGGCTCTGGGGCCAGTTTGGGACCCTGCACCCCTCTCCTCTCCCTGCAGGCACGAGGAGCTGCTGCAGAAGGGCGGTGTGTATGCGGGGATGTGGCTGCAGCAGCAGGCTGGGGATGAGGGCGAGAGCAAGGAGCGCCACACTGAGAAGGCCTCCGGCAGCAAGAAGGGGCCATGAGCACCGGTGGGGGCTCTGCTGCGACACTGACCTTGGGCTCAGGCCCTCCGCTGCCAGGGAGCCCTTTGCAGCTTGCGAGGCTGGGTTGGACACTCCACGATGTTTGTACCCATTTGTTTTGCTGTTGTGTGGTTTCTTAAACCAGGTCCCTTCCCAGCTCTGCGCCTGTGTGCTCTGGGCAGGGTATGCATCTGTGGGACCCCCCCATCACCCTAGGGGACCACGCTGTGGGCAGGGGCAGGCAGGGTTAATGCCTATGCCCTTGGGGCGACTGGCAGCTCTGCCATGAGGCCGAGCTCCTTGGGCTCAGGCAGGTGAGGGGCAGAGCAGGCTGTCAGCACCTGCCCCATCCCTATATCCATCCTGCCAACACTCCCCACCATCTTGTGCCCCTATCTGCAGAGGGCTGGGCACCAAGCTCCCCAAAGCGCCTCTGCAGCTTATGCTGTGCTTTTATTTTCTCCCAGGCAGCACTTTTGACAAGTGTCAGCATTCCCTCAGCCTGGCCTGAACCCACCTCCAGGCCCAGGGGGTCACTGCCAGCAGATACAGCAGGAGCAGTGCCACTGGGGGAAGCTCAAGAGAGCAGGTGGGAAAGCAGCACCGGGATGGCCAAAATCTGCAGGGATGCAGACACCCCCAGCAGGACAAGGGCCCCCTACCCAGGGGTCAGCTCCTGCCGCCAAACACCAGCAGCCAGCCCTCGCTTGCAGGCTCAGAGCTGCATTTGCAAGAAGGGGTCTGTGCTGCTGCTCCCCAGGATTTGATCCCCTGCATGGAAAGAGGGAGAGGTTCCCACCCCAGCAGCATTAAAACAGCTTAGGGCAGCAGAGGAGCAGCCAGCAGCAGGAAGGCAGCTGCAGCCCTCCCAAAAGAGCAGCGCTGGCACAGTCAAGTCACCACCAAGGTTACTTTTCAGTTAATGGCCCTTGTTAAATTAAACCAGAAAGGAAACAGCTCCGTTCAGTCTCGGAGAGGTCGTGGCCCCACAGCCAAGTTGGGTAAGGCCCAACGTGCTCTTGTGCATGCAAACAGCAGGGGAGGCACCAAGGGCGCGGGGAAGGGGGCCGCACATTCAGCCATGCCCTACCCCAGCAAGAGACCGTCCCAGCCGCAGTCGCTCTGTGCTGAGGGACTGGCACGGCCCTCCCCGGAGCACGAAACCCAGCCCCACGTCCCAGCTGAACGTCCCAGCGTGCAGAGATGTCCCCAGGCAGCACGTCCTTTCAGGCCGCTCTGTCCTCACCCCACGGTCCCAGCAGGGCTGGGACATGGCCGCGGCAGCCTCGGCTAAGCGCACGCTGGGGGCTGCTGCCTGCTTTGGTCAGCGTGTGCTCAGCCTCGTCCCACACCACTGTCACCTCTCCGGGAGTGTCAGCGATTTGCTGCACTGATTTGAGACGTGCACTAGGGGCTGAGGTGTCAGTGCGTGTTTGGTGGCTCGCTTACAGCCCCCGGGCAGATGGGCTGTCCCTGGCGAGGGGCTCTTGTCACCGGTGTCCACATGGGAGGCCAGAGCTGCTCCTCAGGTGACAAGCGGGATCCCACGCCTGCTGGCACACCCTGCCTACGACATGCTGCAGTTGGATGGCTTTGAACTGTGTGCCTGGAACGGGAGGAAGCACGCAGTGAGCAAGGGAAGATGGGCTCCTTCCTCTGCCCTACAAGGGGGGCAACATCCAGTGCACAAGTCCCCAGGGTTGTGTGCTCAGCAGTGACGCTGCCCCTGCCCCAAGCCCACTGCCTCCTGGTGAGAAAAGTGACCCTGAACAGAGCCCAGAGGAAGCAGAAACCCAGGGAAGACCCCGCCATAACTCAGCCAGGCTGGGATCGGCCCCACCATGGTGCAGAGCCTCCAGGCAGCCTCACTCACCTGCCTCTGCGACTGCTGGTACTCTGCTTCGCTCGCTGACAGCGCCTGGGCCAGTGCCAGATCCTCCTCCTCCTGCAAGCTGCTGGGGACAGCGGTGCGTTTTGTGCCTTGCCCTCCCCTGGCCTGGTGCTCACAGCCCTTTGGGGTGGCAGGATCTCCTGTCACTGCACCCCTCCAGGACAGCTATGGGCAGGGAGCAATTGGGGATCCCCCTGAACAGGGCAGGGGCTGGGGAGGCATCTGAGCACCCAGGGCCAAGGAGAACCATTAACTGGTCTGTAAGATGGTGCTGTGAGCAGCACCAGGCAATGTGTGCCTGAGGACGTGGGTTCCTGGGTGTCCTCTGGGAACAGCCCTGCGTCACCTCTGTCACGCTCCAGCCATGCTCATGAGCTGACAAGTGGTCAGACAACAGTTTGCCCTGCTGTCAGTCAACACAGAGGGCTTGCTCACTGAACAGAGCTCCATGATGGCTCTGGACTCTTCCCTTTTTTCCCTGTCAGCCACAGAGGCACCATCAGGAGCCACGTGCTGATAGCAATGTCATCCCAGAGCCACACGACTCTGCCCCGGGCACCTCTCATGTGTAGGCTCGGGGTGTGACACCACGCGTCCCTGGACCGTACCTGGGTGGAAGGGCTGAGCTGGGTGCTGACTCTGCCAGGGACATCTCCAGAGCTCTCTGCAGGGCCTCTTCCTCGCTCTGAAACAAAACATCTCATCACCGGCTTGCCTGAGGCAGCAGGAAGCAGCCCTGAGGGACGTGCAGCAGGTACAGCCTTGCCTGGCCAAGGGTGGGTGCACCTCCCCTCCCACAGCTCTGGTGAAGGCCTTGGGCTCAGGACAGACCTGCAGCAATCTTTCCCTGTGCTGGAAGGAGCACAGCCCTGCTGGCCAGTGCAGGGAGCACGCTATTACCAGTGAGAAGCAGCTTCCAGCCTCCTCCTCTGCCCTTGGCTTGCAGAACAGAAAGACAACACCCAGGGAAAACAGCCAGCACGCTTTGTCCCTTTGGGGAAAGCTGAGCACCAGCTGAGAGCTGCCATTTGCAGGCACCAAAGTAAACTTCGACGCCTCACTGAGCGTCCAGGATCCCTTTTTGCCAGGGAAAGCCCAGCTGGGGAGAACCATGGTCACCTACAGAGTATGGGTTACAAAGCAGCTGCTGCAGGAGCTCCCCAGGGCACAGAAACCACCCAACCCCACCCCAGATGCCCAGGCCAGGCCACTCACCAGCCCATTCTGCAGCACGACAGCTGGAGGGGAGGTGCTGCGAGGCTGCGACACAGCTGCTCTGCCTCCTCTGCGAACAGGAGAGAAGCTGGGTTATTGTCAAGGCAGGGGGCCCTGGTGTGAGCGCGCAGCCCTGCGGACACACAAGCAGCAGAGAGCTGTCGCTCCTGTGTCCCACAGGGAGCCAAGCTGAGCCTGGTTGTGCCCATCTCAGAATTACAAGTGAGGTTGTGAGCGTACCTGGCAGAGGCTGGAGAAGAGGGACTGTCTGCTGGCCGGGCAGCTCCACCGCTCGATGTGGCTGCTGTTTTGGCGGAGGATGCCTGGGCTCTCGCAACTGCAGCGTGCCTAGGACAGACAGGACACAACTGTTTTACCACTGGGGGCCATCCCTGGACACTCAATATCCAGGGAGATGAAGCTGGGCAAGACACCTCCCTGGCATCCAGCTCCCTCTCTTCCTCCCAGCAGCATCTGGAATATTGCGTCAGTTCTGGGCCCCTCAGTTCAAGAAGGACAGGGAACTGCTGGAGAGAGTCCAGCGTAGGGCTACAAAGATGATCAAGGGAGTGGAGCATCTCCCTTATGAGGAGCGGCTGAGGGAGCTGGGTCTCTTTAGTTTGCAGAAGAGGAGACTGAGGGGAGACCTCATTCATGTTTATAAATATATAAAGGGTGAGTGTCACGAGGATGGAGCCAGGCTCTTCTCGGTGACAAACAATGATAGGACAAGGGGTAATGGACACAAACTGGAACACAGGAGGTTCCACTTCAATTTGAGAAGAAACTGCTTCTCAGTGAGGGTAACAGAGGCTGGCCAGAGAGGATGGGGAGGCTCCTTCTC
>NW_010187142.1:0-1943 GCF_000695765.1 Mesitornis unicolor | reverse complement strand
AACCTCATCTGGGTGTTCCTGCTCCGGCAGGGGGATTGGACTGGATCAGCTTTTGAGGTCCCTTCCAATCCCTAACGTTCTGTGATTCTGTGAAGAGTTTCAAGTGCCATTTCTCTCCTCAAAACATTGTGCCAGGATAGGCAGAAATCACTGGCCACGGGTTGGGCGGTGAAGCAAGAACAAAACAGCCCACGGGCAGTACCCAGTGGCTTTTGCTGCAGGAAGGACAGACTACATATACAGCTGTGCTGACTCCACCAACCTCAACGCTGCCAGAGGATGCCCCAACACACAGGGCAGTGAGTGTGAGAATGCAGCAGTCTCAGGGGCCAGGAAGAGCTCAGCTTCTTTCCTGTCACAGCACAGACCTGTCCCTGCCAGCCTGTCTGTCCCCAGGCCCTCACCCTGCTTTGGAGAGGGGACGCCCTGCTGCGCTGCAGTCGTGGTCCAGGGGGTGCCGGTGCTTGAGGCAGTAGTTCTTGTGGCACTGGTCACAGATCACCTTCATCATCTCCTTCTGCTTGCAGCCAGGCTTCAAACACTTGTTGGTGAATATCTGAAAGAGAACGTGGTGGTGGTGAAAAGGAACATGCCCAGCAGGCCCTGGGCTGTCCCTTCTCTCCACGCCAGGCCCTGGACACTGACCCTTTCTCTCCCAGTGCCACTTCTGGGGGACTCTGGAGTTTGTCTCTGAGTACCAGTTATCTCACAGAATTGTAGGAGTTGGAAGGGACCTCAAAAGCTCATCCAGTCCAACCCCTGCCAGAGCAGGATCACCCAGACCAGGTCACACAGGAACACGTCCAGGCGGGTTTTGAATGTCTCCAGAGAAGGAGACTCCACAACCTCTCTGGGCAGCCTGGGCCATGCTCTGCCACTCTCACAGTGAAAGAGTTTATTAGAAATTCACTGGTGCTTTGGTCTCCACAATCACAGAATGCACAGCAGGATGGGCTGCCTGGCCCAGGGACTCCTGCCTGCCCTGCCATTGCAGTGGGGACAGCACAGAGCCCTCCAGCTGCTGCTGGGCTGGGCTCTTCCAGGGCCAGCTCCATGCAGCAATTTCCTCTCCCGGCAAGAAGGGTCAGCTAATTGCTGATTGCATTTTCCTAATGGCAGCACAGTTTCCCATCCTCACGTCCTATGGGGCTGCCCAACCCCACCCCATTGCAGTCTCAGTCCCAGACTCACAAAGCCCTGCAGACTTGCACACTTCTTCCTGGGCTCCTACCTTGCGTTTGCGCTGTGCGGGGTCGGACTTGCAGTCACGGTCAATGTGCTCACCCACCACCACATCAGGCATCTCCCCCCGCCTCACCGGGACTGGGGTGTTGCAGAGAGGACACACGGGGACCTGCACATCCTGTAGAGACAGGTAAAGGAGGCTGGGAGCATGTAGCTGGGCAATCTCAAGTGCTGTGTGGCCATCTCTCTGCCTTTCAGGATCTGCCTGCTGCAGCTTCCACAGCATCACCTGTGGTTTGAGATCCTCCTCACCCCCTTCCAGAAGGCTTGCTGTTTCTGACCCTGTAGCTGCGACAAGCACAGGCACACTCTCTGGGAAGGGAGGGACAGCAAGGCTGGGAGATGCCAAATCATTTCACGCAGTGGCACAGGGCCGGCTGGAAGTTTGTGGCACTGAGATACAGATCCTGGCTTTCAGGGACACTTCCAGACTCAGTGCACATCCCAGGGGATATCGTCCAAGCGGCCAAAGTCACAGATTATTCTGATCGCTGGCTGTGAATGCTCAGCAGTCCCGTGCAGCTGAATTAAAGCTCCTCTCTGCACTTACCTTCTTGTAGGCAGAGGTGCAGTCATGCTGGGCGTAAGCGATGTGGTCGGTGCAGAAGATCTGCTCGCAGGCATCACACTTCAGGGGAAGAAAGTCTGGGAGCAGGGAGATGCAGCGGACAGAGACATTGAGAGGTCAGCACTGCCGC
>NW_010187141.1:1645-2884 GCF_000695765.1 Mesitornis unicolor | reverse complement strand
CCTGTGACTGTGAGGCCGCTCTCAGCTGTACCAGGCAAAAACAACAGCCAAAAGCAGCATTTAAAAGTCACAGACAACTGCAAAAGAGCCCTCAGACCAATCTAAGTTATTAAATATTTCCAGTGGCTGCTTGTTTTGTAGCAGTTTTTTCCCCTAGATTTAATCAGCACATGACCATTGAAAGCCAAACCCTCTTGCAGGAGAGAATACAGAAGAATACTTCCAACTATTTATTTTCTCCTTAGTTTTATATCTTCTTCTTTGGGACTGCCAAAGATTAAAGTATCAAGACATAGACTAGGGAGTGAGGGGGGAAAAAAAACCCATTTTTTTCCTAATTAATGAATTTTAAGTAGAAAACCCCTAAGTTCTAGCACCAACATCCAATCTCTCTTGCTTTATCCCACAGAAGAAAATCAAGAAAGCTTTCATGAAATGCACAAAATCCAAAACCAGAGGATTTTCCTGATACAGCACCGGCCGCTTCTGCTGCAGGATTAATCCTGTAGGGTGCAGAAAAGTCCTGTTTCAAACAGAACTATCGCCTGTGCAAGAGACACCAGAGCCTTACCCAGGGACAGCATCGTTCGGGCTGCAGAGTTTGTATTTGTAATTAAGAAAACTCCCTGAAGAGGCTCAGTTTTCACAGCTTGTCCCTGATGCTTTATACAAATACTAAAGACTAAAACACGTAAGAAGGTTTTAACTCCACCAGGAACCCCCCTGCAGGCCACGCGACGCCTTCCTTCAGACCTTTAGGTCCAGTTGTGGTTTGTGGCTTTCAAAGATCACCAAAGGAATTGATTGGAAGAAATAAGAAAATATATCTGAGCAGTTCTTTTGACTAAGTTTTCCACAGTTCACAGAATCTCAGAAGTTGGAAGGGACCTCGAAAGCTCATCCAGTCCAACCCCTGCCAGAGCAGGATCACCCAGACCAGGTCACACAGGAACACGGCCAGGTTGGTTTTGAATGTCTGCAGAGAAGGAGACTCCACAACCTCTCTGGGCAGCCTGGGCCATGCTCTGCCACCCTCACACTCACAAACTTTGGCCTCATCTTCAGCTTGAACCTCCTGTGCTCCAGCTTGGGACCATTGCCCCTTGTCCTGGCACTGGACATCCCAGAGCAGAGCCTGGCTCCTTCCTCCTGACACTGGCCCTTTCCAAATTGATCCCCAGGAATGAGGGCACCCCTCAGTCTCCTCTGCTCCAAGCTCAAGAGCCCCAGCTCCCTCAG
>NW_010187141.1:725-1085 GCF_000695765.1 Mesitornis unicolor | reverse complement strand
TTGCTCCATTTACCACAACCCTCTGCACCCGACCATCCAGCCAGTTTTCTACCCAAGAGAGGGTGAACTTGTCCAGGTCAGTAGCAGCCAGATTCTTGAGCAAGATGCTGTGGGAAACTGTCTCGAACGCTTTGCTAAAGTCCAGATAAACTACATGCACAGCCCTTGAAGAAGGCGGCACCAAATTCTTAGGGACAGTAATGGTAACTTCACCTTAAACAGAGGCAAGAAAACTGCGCTCTTTAGACATTAAGAATATGAACTCATCACTGGAAATCAAAGTGTTTTCACTCGCAGTCACCCGTACTTTAGGACAAGGAACTGCTGGAGAGAGGCCAGCGTAGGGCTGCAACGGCGATG
>NW_010187141.1:0-386 GCF_000695765.1 Mesitornis unicolor | reverse complement strand
AGCGAGGGTTTCCTGCTCCGGCAGGGGGATTGGACTGGATGAGCTTTTGAGGTCCCTTCCAATCCCTAACGGTTTGTGATTCTGTACTTTGAAAATCAGCAAAAGACGCCAAAAACACCACTCCAAATACACCCTTTTGCAACCAGAGATAGACACAACCGTTTCCATCTTCTTGGGAAAAACAAAGCACCTCTAGGTCTTATTTTCTGTCTTTTTTTCTTCTTCTTTTCAGCCACCACACCGCCAGATACCGCAAAGCGCCGTGACACAAACACCAGACCGCTCGACAAACAAGTTCCTTTAAACTACTGAGACGAGACTGACTTTTCAAGCACACCCTGACGTCTCTGCCATGCCCAGCGCTTACTTTCCTGGCAGCCAGCGGG
>NW_010187140.1:0-3375 GCF_000695765.1 Mesitornis unicolor | reverse complement strand
AGCTTTCTAGGCACTCATCCCCAAGCCTGTATAACGCTGCATGGGATTACTGTGACTGAAGTGCAGGACCTGGCACTTGGCCTTGTTGAAGCTCATACGGTTGGCCTCAGCCCATTCATTCAGCCTGTCCAGGTCCCTGTGCAGAGCCTTCCTACCCTCAGGCAGATCAACACTCCCTCCCAACTTAGTGTCATAGGCAAACTTACTGAAGGAGCACTCTTGTTTTCATTTATTAGGAAAAGTTAAAAGGATGAAAAGTGTTTGCGGGTTGTAAGTCATATTGTTCACTGCATTCCTGAGAGGAGCTATATGATGAGCTGAGAAGTAACACTCAAAAAAATCCAAAGTTTTCTATTTTATGAAGAAAGGTCTAGATTGTATTCTTAAAATTAATAAAGGATTTTTCCTTAGTTATTTTTTTCTCACTCTGCAGTATGGAAAGAACTTGCATCTTCATCAGTCAAAAAATATAGAAAAGTCCTTAGAAGACTGATATTACAAACCTGGAACAAGTCCAAGTGCTGTTATTCTTTGCACTAGACTTTAGAGTAATGCAATTCAGAAATTAAGTTGTGTCTGTAGCCTGTGCTAAAATAACTCATTCAGCTTCAAAGACTCACTTGATAAGAAACAGAAATCATCTTTGAAAGTTGTTAACTACTTGTATATTATGTATTTATATTTCTACCAATTTTTTAAAAATAAACCTTTAGTATTTTCTTTCGTGTTGCTGGTGCAACGTCTTGTGATGATACTGCGAATCCTTCCTTTCTGTTTCTCTTATTCAGCAAGGTCTTTCTTGTCTCTCTACCTTTGTGATCTACTGCCATGAACATGTTACCAGTCCCAGTGAATTATTCTTTTGGAGAGATGTTTAGAGTCTTTTCCTCATCACAGAGGACTTGAAATAGATTTATCATCCATTTGGATTCTTTTTCACATGTGATGTGAGCTTTTCTGGTTTGCAAAGTTTTTTCCTACTTCCACTTCGGCTTAATCAGGTCCCTTTAAAATTCATTACAGAAAAGAACAAAAGAATCATAGAATGGTTTAGGCATAACTAAGCTAAAACATCCCACCAGCAGAGCAATCCGAGAATTGGTCTCAATTAGTGCCTTGTACATTTGTACTGCCCAAGTGCTCTTGTCCTTTCTTTTCTTTCTAGGGAGAAGTAGAAAAAATGCATGAGAGTACTATCACTAGCAGTAATTGTTACCACTAATGCATGCCATTTTCATTAAGCATTCAGTTTTGACAGAACTTGGCTGTACTGACCTCATATTCCAAGATACAAGAACTCACAAGTAATTTAAAACACATTTATTGTTAGTTCCATTATTCCCATTTATCACTGTAGGTAAAGCAAAAAAGGTATCTCAACCATTAGGAGGAAAGAACCAGAAAAGAGAATATTTGAAACACTCAGATACTTTGAAATAAATTTAAGGAGATAAGTTTAACGACAGAAAACTAAAAATGGTCTATTAAACTGATAGAATCACCACAGAGTCACTCTGGGATCTCCTATCAAATGACAGAGAAGACTAGGAAAAGGCAAGTGTGCCGTCTTACTTTAAAAGGAGACAGAAGTTAGGTAATTAACTTAATTGGAGTATCTGGAAACATTTGAGAGTAAATAAGCTATTAGTAGGCAAATGAAACACACAACACTGAGATGAGTTACAGCAGAATTAGATTTAGTTTAAAAAAAATCCAAATGAAAATAGTTTTCTTATATAAGATACTGAAAGAATTGGGAGTGTTTAGCCAGGACAAGAGAAGGCTCAGGAGGATCTTAGCCATGTATATAAAAACCTGACAAGGGTGGAGTCAGAGTAATCTCTGGTGGCCACTGGCAAGACAAGAGGCAACATGCAAAAACTGAATCACACTAAATTCTTAAGTATAAGACGACACTTTTTTACTGTGCAGGTGGTCAAACACTGGCAAAGTCTCCCAGAGGAGCAGTGGAGTCTCTGTCCTTGGACACATTCAGACTCTCCTGGACACAGTCCTGCATAAACCCCTGTGACTGACTCAGCTCTGAGCAGGGGTCAAACTGGTTCATCTCCACAGGCAGTGGCTAGCCTCAGCCATGCTGTGGTCCTGTGACCTGATAGGATTACAGGTTTTTGAATTTTAGTAAGGTTTCTGAAGTTATTTTCTGTTACATTCTCATAAACAAACTAAAGCAACAGGAACATAATTAAAATCTTTTATCATAAGCACAGATTTAGTACTTCCACATTCAGTGAAAAGTCATTAATGTTTCACTGAAATAACAGATAGACTTATTTAATGGGATTTTGTGAAGGCTTTATTCGGGCCTGCATCTACTTCTGGTCTCATAGATTAATCGAATAGAGGACAAGAGGATGTTCTCACTACATATGAAATCATATTGATATAGAATGTAAATATATTTACATGTAACATATTACATGTAAATATATTTACATTTCATATTTGAAAGGAAAATAAGCAATGCTGAAACGTTAGGACTGCAATTCCAAAATATGTTGACAGCTTAAAGAAACAATATAAAACTAAGATTTAATTCATTAGAAGTTCACGGTAGTCCCTTTGAGAGAAGCAAACTGGCTGAGAAGCAGTTCAGAAAAGAAACTGATAGGTTATAGATGACTGTAAGATGAACTCTAGTTAGCAAAGACCTGCTCACAGATAATGCAAACATTAAGTTGGAATGTATAAATAGGAGCACAGAATGCAAGATAAATTAACTCTTTCACTCTGCTCCAAATTGGTAGCACTGAACCTAAAGCATCACAGCCACTGACTTTAAAGAAAAAAAGCCTTCCCCCCTTTTATTCCCATGACACCTTGATTAACAGGGTCACCATGACTATTCACTTTCCTTTGTAAGGCAAATATGGGAAGTATAAACTCACCAGTACATATTTAGTATTCAAGCAATTCCTCTCTAGAACTTGTGATAAAAATGTACGTCATTTATACTGCCTATAATGTTCATGTTCTGACCCTCTATAAGAATAATTAGTTCTGTAATATAAGATGTATGTCTTTGCCTACATGGATGGGACTTCAGAGACTTTATGTTCAATTATCATTTATTAGTAATCAGTTTTGTATGCAACTGTGATAAATTTTGCAGGAAGGAAAGGCAAAAAGTTCTTTTTGGAATGAGTTAAAAATCCCACATTCTAATTTATTAAAATAATTTTATTTTTAGAGAAATACTTTTAATTCACTGAAAGGTTTTCTTGACTCATTGTTTACACTACAGAAAGCACTGTTGAACTGCTAATAACAGTGGAAATAAAAGGAAAAAATCAAACCAATTACATCTTTTTGCACATTTTGGCGCAGTTACAGAATCACAGAATCACAGAACGT
>NW_010187139.1:71114-108764 GCF_000695765.1 Mesitornis unicolor | reverse complement strand
ATATAAATAAAACATCTTTAAAGATAGACTGTATAATTCTATCCTGACATTTCTGAAATGCTGATAAACCCTCACTGGAAATAGGTACTGCATGTTTTTATGGGGAAAGGCTGCTGTCCTCAGGAGTACCACCATCTCTCAGGCTTGGGTTCAGCAAACCATTTTTATTTCTGGTTCAGTTTGTTCTTATGCAGCAAAGCACTTCAAGACCTGTTCAGCTGATGAATCATGGCCCAAAAGCACTGGAGTGGAGTGAAGAAGAGAAATACAGAAATTTGGGAAATTTCAAAACAAATTAACATTTGGGCTTTATTGCTTAGTTTCTGTGGCATACAAATCTGCATGGTCGTCACAACAGAGCTGAACTAGGCTGTGACAGCAAAAGTGGAGAGACTGAAAAGATTAAAAACCAGAACATTATGTGAATAATGAAAAAATGAAAGGGCAGGTTTTTTAGAGGAAGCAGTGATATTAGAACAGGCCAAAAATAATTAGAGGAAAAGGAATAATATGCAATGTTGTTCAAGTATGAAGAAAGGGCTCTTCCTGAAGCAGTGTAGTGTCACTGCATAAATGGCAGGTGATAAAAGGACAAAACTGAGTTTTACTGCTGCCAAAGCACAAGGGAGATAACACAAAGGTAGAGGGGGAAGAGAGACGAACCCACAGAAACAAAGTGAGATGTGAGGTAAAGGAAAAATTACCCAGGACTTCGTATTGTGAGCAGCCTGGTCTGGTGGGAGGTGAACCTGTCGATGGCAGGGGTACTGGACTGGATGAGATTTAAGGTCTCTTCCAACCCAAAGCATTCTGTGATTCTATCCTTAGGTTTGGCTACTCCTTATATTTTGCACTCTGTATTCCAAAGGTGGGTACATAATGCAATTCTAGACATGAAAAATTAGGACTTTAGTAAATGCTTCTCCCCTACTTTCCCTGTAGCTGACAGAGAGGGAGAGGCACTTCCAGGGAGCACTTCATCCTCTATCAGAAAGACATCATTCACATGTAAATAAAATGTCACTGTCCATTTGGTGTGCAGCCATGCTACACCAAAAGCTGTTGGGGGTTTGCAGCAAAGATTCAAAGAACTGATTTGCATGATACAGAAATAAGAAGGTGATTGCAAGAGGAAGGGGGACATCGAATTAACAGGTAAAAAATCGAGATGTAAAGAAGGAGATGTCTCTACCAACCACAGTCTTAGTCACCCAGACTGTAACATGAAGGGCAAAATTCTACCATGGTGTTTTCCCATAATTCTGAGACTATAGTTTTAAACTCTAAATTCATTTTGACTTTTCTCCTAAAAAAAACCCCAAACAGTATTATTTCTCCATCCATTTGTATCTGTTATTTTATATAATCTAAGATATAATGTAGCAGTGAGTAATACTGGCACAGAGTGAGAAGACTGACTTGATCTAGCAAGAGAATACGAGAGTCAAAATAGAAGTTGTAAAATATTTTATTAATTTTAAAACACAAGGACAGTTTTTACTAGATGCATCTTTACTACGGCATCTTTTTTTTTCCTGGATCATTACATTGCTTTTTCTTGTGCTGCAGTTACATTGTGTTAAATACTTTGATGAATTGTTTAATTCAGTACTCAGCAGCCTGCATTCAAAGTAATGGAATGGTACAGTTTTTATATGTTTTTGGAAAAAAAAAAGAAACAAAAACCACAACAAAAACCAGCAGAATTTTGCGTATTTTAAGAATCAATTTTGATTAAATTCTGATAAGGTCTACAAAAAATCTCCTCCCCCAAAAAAGTTTGCTGAACAGACAAAGTTGACAAATTATCAGGAGGAACAAGTGCCTCCAGGGTTATTCTGAAAGGATCTGGTTGTTGTGGGAATTCATATAAATGGAGGCATCGGTGAAAAAGCGCAGCTCTCTATATTACACTGTCACATAGCAGGAAGAGTTGATGCTTCTTCAGGTAACATTGTGCCACATATAAAAAATGAGCAATTTGGAACAATTAGTTTCACCAAAGGTTGAATGAGAATCTGAACGTCCTGCTGCTCTCTTGCAAGTGAAGCTATGAAGGAGAGAAGAGCCTTGTTTTTCATATCTAGGATGGCTGAGGAGATGAATGCAAGACTCGGGTTGCTGCATCTCTTGTTTCTGATAGCAAACTTAATTAGATGTTCTGTAATTTTCTATCTGGACAATTATTTGGGTCAGCGCAATTCCTACAAAAAATCATCTATAATGGATAAAAGCACCAGGGTCTTGTAAAATAGAGATATATGTAGGATGTAATTATATGTAAAGTGTATGTGTTTTGTGTGTATGATGTATGGTGCTGAAACCAGATTTGCATATATTTGAATATTCATTAGATCTTCAATATCTTTTGAAACAAAATGCAATAAAGGAAGGAATAGAAACAGAGATAACAGAGAGAAGATGCATCTCTTTCATTTTCCTAATTTAACACTGTATACTGATCTGCCCATCTATTTTCTTATTTAAAAATATCAACAAGATGTTTGATATTATAAATAACATTAAATAATAGACATTAATAATGTGTTATAAACTTCCATTTAATTACAATCTTTAAACTAATTCAAAATATATTAATACTTAAATAATAATTAATATAAAATTTACTTATAAATATAACACTGTAATACTTCGTGGAAATTATATTAGCAGTTAGCATACTTTAAGGACATAAGCCTATCTAAATCAAACTGCAAGGATTGTTGACAATTCATTAAAACGAATCAAAATATGTCACTTATTTGGTAATTACAATGTATAAATACATTTCCATTATCATATCAATCATACTACTGAATCTACTTCATTCTTTTAAGCTACCATATTATTAATTGTGCAATTTTACTATGTACTTAAAATACGCTACGCCACATTTAAAAATTATTATTTCAGCAGTAGTAGTGTTAGAGTTAAGGGAAAATAGCATTTTTTATAAAGCCTAATACATCTGAAGGGAAAAGCACTCAGAGTATCTAAATAGGTTTTCTATGCACAGTTTGAACTCTGGTTGTTCAAAGTGAAGTGTCGCCTTTGGTGTGGAACATGAAGTACTTGGGATAGAAGAGCAGAGCAGCATCAAAGGAGCACCAACCATCTGATGCCACAAAATGCGTGTATTGATTTCATATTTTGAAAGGCTTTCTTTACCTTGAATATTTAGCAGATCCAGTGAAAGTTTGAACTGACCCCAATGAGTTTAAATCCTGCTTTAAATAAAATGCAATGTTTGAGAAGGACATACAAGTTATTCTATCATTATGCTTGTTATCAGTAAACAGCGTAGTAATTCAGAGACAAATATATGACACATTGGGCATTTGGAGCAGAGAGATTGTAAAACCTACAAATATTGTATTTACAATGCTCAGCAGACTATGAAAAGAAACTACTTTGAAATATCTTCTATAAAGTAGGCAGAGGTTGCTTTTAAACATCATTTAAGTTAAAATACTTAAATAAGCCATATTTTTCTACTAGTTAACATTATACAACAGAATTTCAGCCTTAGACAAGCCACAAAGCAATTAAATTAACTTTTGATTTGACATAGGTTTTTTTCACACTTACAGCTTTTAATTTTTTTCACCTTTTATTTTAATTATTATTTGACTTTCAAAAAGACCATGTTCATTATTTTACTTCTAGTAAAATCAAGAGTTTCTTGCCATATTCAAGATGTTGATACCATTTCAAACCTAGGTGCTAGATAACAACGTATGCACAGATGGCGAAAACAAAATGCAAGAATAATCTTTGCATGATACGAGGTATTTGGATTTCTTCCTTCAAATCATACCTGGACCTGTGATCATTAGGACAGTACTTTGCATGTGAATGTGTATTTCCAATGTTATATCTGGTTAAAGTAAAACCTAGCAGGAGCCAACAAACCTAAAACCACAAAGTCTGGTGAAACGAAGTGGGTCTAGGCACATCTGGCAACATACACAGTTTAAAAATATTTTCCATTAACAATTTCTCATTTTTTAGTGACGAACACTCTCAGTGATCCAAAGAAGAGGGACAGCGGATCAACTGGGACAGTACTAAGCAACCATCCTGTTGCTACTACACTACTACACAAGCCCAGTATTAGTTATATCACTGAGTCTTCTTGTTCCAGAGTTGGAACAAGAGTTCCAAGAGCTGGGTTAAGTTTCCCAATTTGAGTCCAGCTAGTAGTTTTGGTTAAATATAATTTTAAAAAATGAAAAAAAAAATAAATATCAAAACGTATTGTTTGACATTAAAAAATATTTTATATTTTTGCTTTTATTATAATTTATCTTGAATTTTTCTAGAACTAATTGCTGAAAAGGCCAGAATAGATCTTAGAGCACTACTGAAACCAAGTACATAGTTTAAATACAAATAGTGCAAGGAGATGTAGGAAAATAGAAAATTGTTCTTTAGGTATTTACCTAAATCAAATTCGAGTTTGTTGTTGTTCTGGTTAGCAAAAAAAACCCCAAATGACCCAAAACACAACAGCCCCCTAAAAATTTCTCCATGGAACTGTTACCAAATTTCCAAAGTATGTATAAGATCATAATAAAGGAAATAAAATTTGATTTGGTGATTTCACAGAATCTGTTTTGAGTAGTCTTTATCTGGAATCATCTTCCTTTGTATGAACTGATGATGCAAACATTGCACATACATTCAACAAATTATTACCGGAGAACCAGAGAAAGTGGTTTTATGAAAAGTGAGAACAAAACAAGCAGACAACTACCTTTTGCTTCCCTTATTAGCTTTTGCTTCCAATGTATTTTTCTGATGAATACAATTCTTGCCATTGTTCATATAATTAACATCTCTACAGAGATCCTGGCAAAGCCTCGAGCACACACTTGGGGAACCCAAGGTGTTGCTAATAATAGTTGCAGCTGGTACTCCTTTCACTGAAAATTACTACTGTAGAGCAGGATGCGTGTTTGTGTCTGAGCTGCCAAGGTGAAACGCTGCGTCTTGGCATGCTCTGCCCCCCCTGGGCCTGGTAGTGGCAGGGGACGGCTGGACATATGCCCCAGTCTGTTGATCTACCATGGCAATGATAGCCCTTGGCAGAATAAATGAGTAGAAGTCATACGTAGCATTTTACGCTTTGCAGCTAAAGCTATCGGAGCATGTCTGCCTGAGTCCCATAGCTGAAGCCATCCCTGTGCATCCCTGCATCTAAATACAGCCCAATTAATCTCACTTTATTAAGAATTCAACTCTGAAAAAAGGATATTTTCTCTACTGTGCTTGCATTTTTTCCTGTTTTGCAGTTTTGTTTGAGCACTTGCTAACTTGGCACGGTGTTGGTTACCTGGCTGATGAGAGCAAAGGTGTCTGGATAGTTTGTGGTTACAATAATGGCATACAAATATGAATGTGAATTCATATGAAATTCTTTTACGACTTTGTAAGTTCTTGCTAAACAGCTTGGTGTTATGGCTTTGTCAGACCTAATTTGAAGAATAGCTTTCTGTGCATAATTCTTAGGTCATAATTCAGAATTTGATTCAGGGCTGAAACTTGGTGTGAGGTCATAACTGTTTTGTGCCTCACCGATTTTACTATTGTGCTCCATATGGGCACTGTCAAATGGGAATCTTACCCTGTTGATTTTATAGGGTCACATTTTCATAGGCATTCAGTTCAATTCACTCAAAATATAACTGCTGTGCATCAATTTCAGTTAAGACATAAAAGCCACACTGAGCTGCCTCTGTTCTGTGATTGGAAAGAGATTACATAATATAGACACATCTCCTTTACACAGCAATACCTGCATCAGTGAAAGTCTTTGGCTTCCACATGAGATGGGAAAGTTGTGAAACGGTGAGATAAAAGTGATTTGCCACGAGTCAGCCAGCAGCCTACTGCCAGAAATGGAAATTCCTCACTGTCCTGAAGCTAAACTCAGTGACACTGTATTTCACCCCATAGCTCACCATTTAAAAATATATTATTTCTATAAATATTGATATTTTCACATGTTCAGCTCAGGTTTGAATTTGAATTTAAACACTACCGTGGGGGGTTCAGGAAAAGAAAAGAAATAAATAAAGGTAAAATAAAATTATATAGCTAAAGAAATCAGCTGGACTAAATGCCCATTTTTTTATTTTTTTTTTTACTCTCAGCCAATTGCCTTTTTCTGAAGAAAGGTAAAGGAAATTCTTCTGGGAGGAGAAGCCACCTTTGAGAAAACAGGAGCAATCCACACAACAATGAAATCATAGATTAACTGAAGGGTTCTTTATTACAAATACATCTAACAATTCATTGTACTTGGTACTTTGGACCCATTTAAAAATAAGCTGATAAAGCAACATTATTTCTTAGCCTGATAACCATCTGACTGAATTTCAGGGAGGTCAGAGGTTTCCTTGTTTATTTAGCTGAAGTAGTCTTTTAGCTCTCTGATCTGCTCAGTCTATTGTAATTATTAGTCTTCCTTGAGTTCTGCTTTTCAAATACCTTGTCTCCAGCTCACTTTGCATTTCCTATTCAGCAATTGAACCCAACAGACAGTTTATAAAACAAGATAAAAATCCATAAATTGGACGTCCATGGGTGCTTGTGCCCTATATCTTTGTCAAGGATGATCACAATCAAATGCTTGTTCCTCGAGACAGCCTGTCAGCGAGCACAATTACAGGTTCTCAACCTGCTCTGCCATAGCACAAGGCAGAAGTAAGACTTTTGTAGCAAGAGAGTTATCTTCATACTCATTCTCCATCTGTATCTTTTCTGCCTATTTTCTTAATTCTATTTATTTTCTTTACAGATTTTAATTAAAAAGCAAAACGCTATTATATATCCAATATTTATATTCCTTTATGAGTTACTTTAGAGATAGTGTTAAAAACTGGAGTGTGGTGCAAACATAGCTAAGCCAGGGATAACCAGGGAGTTTGGCAGCTCTGCCATGTCACCACAAGAGTGTGAAGGCCAACAGGAGGCACTGGTCCAAGGCACCACAGCTAAACCACTAGCAGCATCCGCAGTAGTTTAAACATTGACATCTCTGTGATCTTTTATTTCTAGATGTGAAGAGAAAATCTTGCCATTGTTATGTAGAGCAGAATTTTTGCCATGGGTTTCACTGAGAACAAAATTTAACTGAAAGATATTTTTTTTTTTTACATTTGAGGAAGACATGCTAAGGACTGAGAACATGACTCACAACTGTGACTCCTGGCTCTTGGGCTCTAGGAGCAGTCTACTCAGAAGCACCTTTCCTGTAAGTAGTGACAGGTTTTGGATGAATGCTGTGGACCATTCATCACCTGATACAGGACCTATTACAACAGACTCCAAATTGTGCTCTGTTGAGGAAGGGAAGATGATAATGGTATAATAACCTACGTACCACAGGTCATTATGGAGTTCAGTGGTGGGAGAGAAAATTTTTAGATTTCTGAGAGGAAATTCATACATATTTAAAAGACTCATCCCAAAGTGAGCCTTAGTACATTGCCAAAAGGAAAAAGGATGATGTTGCATTGGTTTTGTGTCTTTTTCTTTTGAACTCCTCTAGGAAACATGAAATATTAGGAAACTCTGCAGTGGTCTGAGGGCTTTCCTATGCCTCAGCCTCCTTCAGGACGGCTCGGCCTTGGAGCACTACTGGGAGTCCCCACATCATCTCATACTTTCTTCCTGTTCCTGAAATGTGCCTTATCATCCTCACCCTAATACGCTCCCTAAGGAATCTTCATGGGACAAGCTTCCAGTCTCCTGTCAGAGACACTATGCCACCTGCAAATTTAAGACCCTCTTACTTCTCTCTCTGCATGCTGCAAAGATTTCACTGTTGCAGTAAGTCTCCCACCTTCATTTCCTATTTCTTTCTTAAAGGAAGCAGATTTATCACCTAAAAGATGAGCAAGCATCTACACAGCCAGGCAATGACACAGGTACATATTGGTCACAAATTCCAACACCGTCTGGCTGTCACATTTTCTGCTTTTCTAGCAAATATTGCCCGTTGCACAATGTTACTCCATTTATAACAGGCCTCCAGGCAAAGTATGAACCGTTAATTACTTCCCTTTGATTATAAACATTCAGGCAGTTTCTCCCCCTTGTACTAATCCACTCATTGAGATGGAAATGTCTGAACTTGAATTCATGGATGCTACAGGAGACCATGTCAAAAGTCTTGTTTAGGTCAAATTAGATAACAATTCACTGTACTCTGCTTATCCACAGAGCTTGTCATTTCATTGTAGAAGGCAATAAGGTTGGTCAGGCATGATCAGCCCTTGATTAATCCATGCTGGCTAGTCCCAGTCACCATCTTGCCCTTCCTGTGCCCAGTAATAGCTTCCTAGAGAACACACTCCATAATTTTCTCAGGGATCAAAGCAAAGCTGACCAGCCTCTAGTTTCCTCACACATTCCTTCTTGCTCTTTCTGAAGATGGGTGCAACATTGGCTTTTCTCCAGCCTTAGCCCCCATCTTCACAACTCTCAAAGAAGATAGAGTGCCCTTTCTTTGATATCAGCCACCTTTCTGAGCACCCTTGAACATCCATCTTGACCCATGGACTTTCCCGTGTCGGGAAAAGAGATTCTTGATTCAGTTTTCTACAATTGTAGATCATAGTTTCTCTCCTTGAAAACTACCTCCTCATAAAAAGGCTTGGGAGACCTTTTCGCTGCAGGTCACAAAACCAACACTGAACAATTCTGCCTATCTGCACTTGCTGTCACTAAATCACCTTTCCCACTCAGGAGTGGGCCTACTTTTTGCTCTTGCTTCTTTTATCTCTAATGCAGTGGTAAAAGTTCCTCTTGTCACCCTTGATGTCCCTTGCCAGTTTGAACTCTAGTGCAGATTGGCTTTCCTAGCACCAGCCCAGGCTATATATTTTATATACTCTTCTTCTGTAGTCTGTCTTTCCTGTAAACATCCTTTTTGCATTGGAACTCAGTGCTGACTTACCAAGCCAGTTTCCTCGTATGTCTCATTTTCCTGACCACCAAGAAAGAGCGTTCTTGTGCTTTCTGTCCCTGGAGACCTGCCAGCTCTCGTGAGCTGGTTTTATTTCTTTAGAGTTGCCTCTCACAGGATCTTGCCCACCAGTTCCCTGAAAAGCCAAAGTCTGATCTCCTGAAGTCCAGGGCCTGGTATATGTCTTCCTCATTTCTTTCAAAATCATGGACTCCCTTATTTAATGGTCACTAAATAGCACATGTTTAGTACAATTATATATATGTTGATATGAGTGCAGAAACCTGATTTAACTCATTCTATCTGGATTTCCACTTTTAATTCTAGATTCAAAATAAGTGTTTGGACTGTATTCAGTGAATCCTGTGCCTAGGAAGAACCATCAGGCTGTAGGTGCAGGTACCCTCTGTAACTTATCTACATTGTACAAGGGCACTGGCCTGGGACAGTCTCCTTTTACCTTAAAAATATCCTCCTTGTGAACATATTCCTTAATTTAGACTGCAGTGCCTCTTTGATTCAATGTTCTGGCTCATAAATTGCAATAGTCCATACCTTGGCACCATATGGTGTCATTTACAGTTTCTGCAAGGTATTTGCTTCTAAATCATACCAGCTGCATGGCTATAAATTAGATGTGAGGCAGAAGAAAATCAAATCAATGAAATGCAATGCTGTCATGACTCACGTTGTCTAAATTTTGGAAAATCTGCTGGTGAGGCTGAGTGCACTCAGAATTGCACCCTGAGTTCCATTGTTTAACAGCATTCTTCCACCTTGCCTCTCCAAAGAGCTTTTAATAAATTTTTGTAGTTCACCATATTTTGGTCATCACAGACTTTATTCTTCCTAACTGAAAACATTTACTGGGAGGATTTTAAGGTTTTTTGAGCGCACTGTAGTCTAAATTAATCCAGACAAATGACCCAAAAAAGCAAAGGCAAAGATGTCTGAGCCTCAGAGCTCTTGTGGTCTTACAGCATTATCTTATCTCATAGCATTTCAAAGTGTTCAAACAAGTACTCAGTCCATCGAAAAAAATCTTTTGGTCCTCAGGAACCAAAGCTCCAAGGTTTTTGATCTCGACTCTTTAAGTCTTTCCTTAATCCTAAGGAAAGGCTTTAAATTTGGTAACTCCTCTGCTGATAGACCTTATTACTAGAACATATAGGGTCAGAATCTGAGACACTGTTTCTCATTTTTAATAACTCTATCTGCTTAATTATTTATTACAACTACTACTTTTTATTTTTTAAACTTCTAAGGACATCAGACAACTGCAAAACTACTGGTTCTTTGGTCTTTCTTTACTTGAAGTTTGCCAAGAGGCCACTACAGCATTTCTGAGAAATTAATGTATTATTGAAGTTAGCACCATGTGACCCTTGATTTTCTAGTTTCTCTTTTCATTAGACGGTCAGCACTAGCCACTCTGAGAATTGTTGTATAAGGAGCTGCTCAAAAAGGACAGGTAAATGACCTGTATGACAAGATAAATTTTTTTTTTCAAGCGAAATACAAACTGTAAAATAAACAGTCGGGAATTCTGTCTACCTCCAGAATGCAAAGCATTGCCGGTTCTAAAGAAAACTATATGGAGCTGTCCTTATGAACCAAGCAGGAATTTATTCCGTGCTAATCTTCTGGACTGTCTTTCTTTTGTAAACACCAGTACCCTTGAGACCTTGTCTCCACCCCATAGTCCTCCTTACTGCCCAATCTTCCTCCTGATTGCCAGATCAGTGCCTGAATGGATGAGCCAGAGGGGGAAGAAGCAAAAGGTCCTGTCTCAAGCAGCAAACAAAGGTAACACAAGGTAGGTTTAGGAAAGGTGATTTCCTTTGCTAGTGTTTTGAAGGATATAAATAGCTAAGATGAGGAATTACCTCAGGAAGTCCATAGTGATTTCTTCACAGCACTGGAGTGGAATTCAGATAAGAAGCATTAAGATAAGTTCAAGAAAAAAATAATTCCTAAAGGTGAGATGTATTAGATTGTGGAACAGTTTCCTGCTTGAAGTAGTGAAAGCAGATGGTTTGAGTTATATCATTCAAATGCTTCACATGGAAGTATATTTACACCGTCAACAGCAAGCATTTCCATTTTAAAAAATTGCTGCTATACATGCATGTCAAGCAGCCTATGTTTAGAAAAGAAAAAGATAATATTCGTTTTATCACTCATCCTATGTTCCTTGTTATTATTTTGCTCACCAGTGGGAACACTTTTATTGCTTTTTCTGTACAGATGGCAAAGAGAAGAGTTGGAAAATGCATAGCGTTTATTATGTTATAGATGTTTGAAGTTTTTTTTTCTTCCTTCAGAGAGTAAAGATCAGAATGAAATTGTCGTTAGCAATTTGAATGTTTTACTTTTCCTGAATGTACGAACACGTGAAGTGCTGAGGTGTAATTTGGTACAGAATATGCAACGTTACATAGCAGGGAATATATTTCTCAAGGAACTGTTTTTCTGTCATGGCAGATATGTAACTGCCACTAATGACAACAGAAATTACACAGTTGCCATAGGGAACTGGCTGCCATGTCTTGCCCTGATCTGGTCATTTTGCTACATCAATATTTCAAACAGTTCATACCCTTTACTAACCACAGAGATATCCCATTGTCCTGGTTTGAACTAAATAGAACTAATTTTCTATTTAGTGATTTTACTTTTCAGCTCAGTCTCTTCTAAGTGGCTGAACTTGCTGAAACTAGCAGCATGTTTTTCCAGACAGCGTGTACTTCTACAAGTGATAATCACAAGGGCGCTGTCTCACCATGGGTGTAGTATCTGCACCTATGGAGAGAAGTGGACCCAAAACTGACCAATGAGGTATTCCATCCCACATACGTCATACTCAGTATAAAGCTGAGGGATCACAAAGGTCTCGACCCTTACATCTTAGACCCTTCCTTCCGTCTCGACTCCCTTAATGGCCAAAGTCCAAGCAGAACCCTGCTAGTTCGTCTGCCTCTGATCCTGATTCGTGTGTTCCTGCATCCTGCTACCACCTACTGCTGAGTCCGGACTGCGACTTTTCCAGTGCCCTGCTCCGCAGAGCCTCTGGTGATGTAATCGTCATTGGGGGGAGGGTGGGTGAAGGATTTTATATCGGTTTTATATTGATTTGTACATATTTATATATATATATTTCATTATTTTCCAATTTACATTATTATCCCGTAGTATTAATATTATTGTTTCATTAAATCTGTTAGTTTTATTTTCCAACCCATAAAGTCTCTCTCCCTTACCCTCTTTTCTGTTCCCTTCTGGGGAGGAGAGAGGGGTTAATAGAGAGTGTCTGTCCAGGATTTAGTGGCCAGCCCAGCCCTAAACCATGACACCCATACACACAATTTTTGTTCAACAAAAATATACACATACAGAAACTCAGATATTTATCATTGTTCCATACTAATATCTACACTTTAGTAACATAATTTCTAAGGGAAAAAGCACATATATGCATATACAAAAAGATACTACATCATGAAAAACAAGCCTGGCTCTTCACAGCTGCCCAAAGGCCCCAGCAGGACTTTGTTAGTAGCTGGTACCCAGATGACTTCTCATAGCAAATTTGGCAGCAAGCAAAGATACGTGAGGTATCTTTTAAGAGGCTATGTTGGGTAGCAGAACCATTTAACCTGGCACTCTGCCTGGGTTAATTAGCCCTGCAGAGAGGATGGGTAAATCAGTTCAAAACACCATAATGTGACCAACCTGTTTCTTGTACCTGGGCCAGCTCACTAAATGCTATCTTGGGTATCTGTTTAGGGTGCTGAAATTGTGGGACATTAGATAGTGATGTACCCCAAGTAATCAGCACTCAAACCAGGGGACAAAGGAAGTAAGTAAGCTAATGGGAATGTACAGAAAGAAGTAAAAAACTATTTTTCTATTGTGTTTAGTCTCTCCAAAATATAATTCTCTTTGAAATACATAACTAGGATGAACCTCTTGACAGGACTAACCTATTTTCAAATCTTAAGGTTATATGAAGGCAAAGTAATGCAAGAATCTCTATGAATACATTTCATGGACATGTGAATTATTTATCCCAGAAAATCACTAGAGGTATTTTAAAAATATCCATAGGTCATATATTTTCAGGTACATGACTCTGGTGTTAGCACCATTGCTAGTTTTTCTTGGCTTATGTTGCTGCATTTTTCAAACTTACACAGAAACCTGGCCAACAAATGGAGAAAAATATTATAGAAATGGACTAAAAATCTCAAATCTCTTTTAGCTAATTCCCCTTCTAGCAATGTGATTTAATTGGATTATAAGAGAATAAGATGGACATAAATTATTTTGAAGTCACAGTTAGGTAAATGATGAACATACATAGGAGAAAATATATCACTAGCTCTGAATAATTCCAATTTAAACTGTCACAGAAGATCATCAACTCAAAACAATGGATTGCTGAGCATCTTGTCAGGACAAGGTGACTCACCACATAACAAAAATTTGCCTTATTTCTTATTGGTTATTTTGGTATCTGTTAATTATTTTAGAAATCCTATTAGTCTGCTTACCTGTCCACAGTGTGGATAAAAAGTATCTTTCACAGGTCCCAAACATTTGCTAAATGCTTTTGTAATTTTACTCTTAGTACTTCAACTCAAAGTGCAACATTGCTTGCAACAGTAATCTGTCTCTGTATTTAATTCTTTGCTCTAAAGAATATTCTAGTATCAAAACATAAATGCTATGGATTTCTAAATGCTTCCTCAAAGATCAAGCTTTACACCTCGAACAGTAAGGTTGCATGCTTTCACTTAGTAGTAGTAGCACGCATGCACGCTTATTAGTACCAATGCATTGTGCTTTCCAAGCTCAGAAGAAGACACAATGAAAACTCCAAGTCATCAGAGCTTAGGGCTCTGTATTTTTATTATCTATGGATCACCTCTGATCCAAGGTTTTGCGTGAGCTGTAAGTATGATAGCACTACCCTGGCACTGAATAAACGCTGCATTGGGTGGCAAAAGGAGAAAGCTAGCAGTGACCAAGGCAAGCACATTTATG
The DNA here is from genome assembly GCF_000695765.1 of Mesitornis unicolor. Taxonomy (NCBI): domain Eukaryota; kingdom Metazoa; phylum Chordata; class Aves; order Mesitornithiformes; family Mesitornithidae; genus Mesitornis; species Mesitornis unicolor. The sequence continues at coordinate 94,744 of NW_010187139.1, read as the reverse complement.
TGCAGATTGCAGGTTTCATGTCAAGGAGTAGGGCATAGGATGACCTGTGAAGACTGATCCTAACTAATAATTGCCTGACTGACATTTTAAACTTTTTTTCTACTGACTGTTTAATTTATTTCTTAGAGAAAAGAGACTACCACCGCTATTTCTATTACATTCAGATCCAACACCCTGTTGTGCTAAGTGATGCAAAGACAAAAAAAAAATAAAATCCTTAACTAGACAAGATGCACCAAGGGTTAATGATAAATCACTCTTCAAAGGTTAGATCTTCAAGGCCATACTTTATCATCTGTGTAAAGACATAGGTAGATCTAGAAGGAAAAGCTCTGAGATATCCTGGATCTGAAAATAAGGCAAACAGAGGTATCCACCTCTCTGTACTGACTACAAGGGAATATAAAATGACTAACTCAGACTTACATGTCTAAGTTTTGATGTTTAGATTACAGCACTCCATACTGTGAAAGAAAAATGTGACTGAGAAGGATGGAGCAGAGTACAATCAAATATATGCATTGTTATTTTTTATTATTCTAAAAAAAGAATTGTAAACATCATCTATATTCATCTGTCCCCAACCTGCCCACTGGTAAGTGATTTATGTTGACACATATTATGAGACAAGATTTTAAAAGAAGAAAACAGCTTTTGTTCAACGGATTATGCAGTTTACTTGCTTTTCCACCTATAACAATGGGTCCAAAGAAAGTCTTTTCATCATTAGAGTCTTTCCTTCTCTCACATTCTTAAGAATCAGAACTATCAGAATATTACCATAGAGATGCGTGATGGCAAAGATAGGTTTTAAAAAGTCCTCTGAAGAAGAAAATACTGGCTATCAGGTCAGTTCTAGGAGTCCCAAGTCTAATTTAGCTGAAGAAAAGAGCAATTACTTTCATTTTAAAAAATAGAAAATTATAAAATCAGAGTCATTACATAATGTACTTATTCAAATAAGAGGTCAGGATAAACACTGATTATACAGCTCTGGGAGAATGATTTGCATTCTAGCTCATACACACAGTAAAACAGCGATTGGGGTGCTATCAAATACAAACTCCTAAGAGGAATCATTGTTTTTGCTGGTCCTCATCAAGTAATTCAATCAGTGCAGTGTTCAAACTGAGCCAAGTCTTAACACAAAAATATATTGCAAGTCCATTACAGGAATGGCTCAAGTGAAGGTTGACCTTCTGGGAGTTGAACCTCTAGTCATCACCACAATCTTAGCTGGCATCAGAGCTAACCAGACAAATCATAACTTCCACTTCAAATAGTCATGCACCACTTCCCTATCTCTGCAATCAACTAAGCAATCCCTTCTGTATTTCTTCCTATGGGACACGTAAAACAATGCATTTCTGCATGCCCTTGTAACAACCTGCATTTGTTAGAACTGCAGAGTCCAATAAGCCACAGTGCAGATGAAAAAGTCAATAAAAATAGTGATTAAAGTGAAAGATATGGCTTTGCCAGTAAAGCACACTGGAGAACCAGCACTTGAGTTCTTGTGCACTGATTGCCACACGTCTGATAGGATCGTGCTTCATCATCAGCTTCTTTATTGTAAAACCATAGAGAAAGGATAAGAGAAAACAGCTGGGACCCTGGTGAGAAATCTAATATGTAAGAAAAACAGAAGCACAAAAATTAAAAATAGTGACATTCAGAACAAACACTCTGAACCAGCTTTAAATGGAAGATTCTGGGTTGTGGGTTTTCTTTTAGCTCCCAGTGGAAACTGAATAAAAGATCGAGAATAAATTCATCTGTTTGAGAACAGAAAGCTGTTTGTGGAAAATGGAGAAGACCACAAGAAGTTTCTTCAGCATTTCCTGCACACAGAGCAAAATCAGCAATCTGGAAGTGCCGTGATCCATGGCAGGGTGGGAACCACTTCCAGGAACCACTACAGCAGTGGTGGCTCTGCCCTGCTGGTTGCTGGTGGCCCATGGGCCACTCCTATTGCCAGCACCTGGCTGCCATTGACTCCTTTTTCAGTGGCTTGCAGAGCGGCGCTGAGGAGCAGCACTTTCTGCACTCTCCAATAGGGTTTACATTTTCATGCTTCATCCCTGACCTCACATCCTAGGGATGACATCTCCCACAGAACACAAAAGCAGATAAATGTGGAAAAAGTTATTATGTGAGGTTTGGGGGAAGAGTGTTTTCCCCCTAGTGTCAAGTTAAAAGAGGTTCCAGGTGAGAGGAAGTCAGCTGCAGCTGCCAGGATAAAAAGGCAGCTATTTGAAGCTAATTTGATATTTCCAGTAGCCTAAAAAGCCTTCAGTTAACTAAAGGCCAAGTGATACTCAGCAGAAGAAAATTTTAAAAAAACTGTACAGAGAGAAGGACGCTTTTCAGCCCCTCTAAAGTGAAATGCTGTGAACCATACAATTCCAATTTCAACCTCTCACTTAAGTATTCATGTGGATATCCTTTGCACTGCAGTGCCAGTAAAGGCACTCCCAAAGTCACATTAATACAGCTCTTCCTCATGGCAATGTACTTCAAAGGAATAGGTTTACAGATCTACTTACAGGTGCTTAGGATCGATTTGAAAATGTGTGAGGCATCCAGGCTCAGCTGACCTCACAGATTAAACATGATATGTCATTTCTACAAAAACTTGCAAAGCTTTCCCAAAGATGCTCTCCTCCCCATGAATCTTGGGTTTTGTTAACCAAACAGTGATTATGAACGTCTGACTGTTTTCAAGTGGCAAAGTATTTGATCACCAGAGGCCTCTGTCACTCTGCAAAGTATGACACAAAATCAGAGGTAATGCACATCACAGCAACAGCCATCAGTCCAAAAGAAGAGGAAAATAAACAAAACTGGAAACCTAAACTGGTGAAGCAGGTCTTTTTAATTTTATGCAATCTCATGAATTAAGAAATATAAGAATGTAATATAAGAAATATATTTGTGACATAACAGAATGAGGTCAGGAAAGATGGAGAGAATAGGAAAGAAAAGTCCAGGCTCAGCAATGTTGGAGCGAGATGTTCTACAGTTCATGAAATTATTTCTAACAGGATACAAGATCAAAATGTATATACAATCTTTTGAATTAAAGCTATTCCAAATATTTCTATTAACTAAAGAGGAGTTAGTCTTCCAGTATGAAAAGTATTACACTAACTTTAATAGTCCTCTTGGGGCACATTTTCAGGCATATGAAAGAGAAGAAGGTAACAGTCAGGATGAATTCACCAAAGGTGAACACACCTTACCAACCTCACTGCCTTCTATGATAAAATAAATGGATTTGTGGATGTGCAAAAATATGCTTAACACCAGAAAAGGGAACAAGCTTCGGAAAAATAGATACCTTCGGAATGTTGGTCATTATATACCTTCAAATTTCAGCATCTATGAGACACCATAGCAAGATGCCTTGCTTCATGCCACCAGTGTAGCAAAAAATACATCAAAAACTTGTATATAAGCCAGCAGTATGATGCTATTGCACAAAATTACATTTAATTTTAAAACACAAAATCATATTTCTCTTTTTCCTTTCATGAGCACTAGCATTGAGGAACTCTGTTAATAAGTCAAGTTAAACAGCAGTACTTCTAATAAAGCCTTTAATGAGGTTAGATTCTAAATACTTCACCACATAACTGTTAATGGTCCAAAGCTGCAGAATTCCACCAGAATTTGAAATCCTCTCCAGGGCTGCTTTTCCTTCACCAAAAGTCCTCACCTGTAGGCAGCCATGCTTTTATCTCTTCTGCCCCTACCATAGGAAAAATATACAGCCAATAGCTATCTGCAGTTGCTGCCAACTGCAAATTTTGTTTTTCACTGACTGTCACCATAATAATACCAGTCCACTGATGAGAATACTCCTCAGTTCACTGAGTCCAGCTGATGGACACAGAGCGGCTCTGAAGAGTTGAGGATGTGTTCGGCTTTACCCTCCACTGAAGGCAGTTTCCCATTTCCCTGGACTATGAAAAGCTTTGGGTGTTACCTCATCACTCTCCAAAATGCAATTTTGGATTGCATTAAACATATATTTAAAATAATATATGGCGTTCAAGGATTGTCACTTCATCCTAGACAAGGTATTAGTCATATATATGAACCATGTGTGTCAGTCACCTCTAGGCTTGACTATTTTGATTTACTATGTCTGAAACAGACTGTGAAGATACCATACTGCTCTTTGAGAATTAGAAAGGCATTCAACCACAGATAGGCTTAAATAATACTATTTTAAATAGAGAGTAATTATGTGAAAAAAGCACTAATTGGAGTAATAGGATGTAATCATGAAGACATGTTGGTTACTTCACTCTGAGAGTGAAGCAGAGCATCCATCGGTGCCATTTAAGCCACAAGGTAAACTGAATTTACCTTCGCCTTCTACAGAACAATACGATGCAGCAATCCTGACAGAAACACAAATGTTTATTTTACATAAATGTTAATTTACGCACCATAGATGGTATTAATTATTTTTTTAGAGATTCATGACATGACAACACAAGTTAGGCAAACAATTTTTTTCTGTATTTATCAAAATTCCTTACAATTATTGGAGCACATGCTGACCTTGTAAAGACTGAAAAATACGAAGAGTTGCTCTGCTGAATTAACAAGAGCTACAACATGAAAACTAAGTCAGTAAAAGGTAAAAAATCAGCCTAAACCATCACCATGAGAATAGACTCTTCCTGGTGATAAGGAAAAAAAATTAAAATAATAGCTCTGACTTCCTGTCACTATTAATGAAATTTCATTTACCTTTTCTATTTAGCACCTATCAGTCTTCATATATCAAATTTAATTTTGCACAGTTATACATTATTTTTCAGTTGTATAAATAAATTAACCTCATAGATTGTAAAGCCAGATGGGGCCACTATGATCATCTAATCTGACCTTACAAACCAAAGAACATTTTTCTTGATTAAGTTCAAGCTGAGAGTGTGTGTGTGTGTGGATGCATGCATATACATATATATGTATATTTTTTAAATTGATCATCTACAATTATAATAACTCAAGTTCTGATCCAAAACCTGGATCTGCTAAATCCACTGGATTATGGATCACAGCCTTAAGGTTGACACTTCCAAAAAATAGAAATGTATTTTTCTTTTCTGGTTATTTGACTGCCAAATTGGAAAGACGATGGCAGCTGCCTTTTAGTTTACAGCATATGTATTTGAGTGTGGGAAAAGAATCAACATTTGAAAATTAAAATTCATCATTACCTTTTACTTACAGCACCTGAATAATTGTTAAAAGCAACTAATTACCTGCACACCAGAAAGTACATTTAATTAGCTGCTCATAAACAGTACATTTCGAAAGCCCTCCAGGGGGGATAGGTGCAGAAATCCCATTAACCAAAGGTATGCGTGAATGTGAGCGCTTCTTCGAAAATATACTCTGGAGACCACTTTTATGCATATCAGCATTTCTCTTCAAAGTGCTTTCCCTCTTCCACGTGTGCATGAATGAAAACATTTGTCCACCTACAGGAGTACAGGTTTTTATGAATGGAGGAATAGTGGCATTTTTGCCTCTTTTGTGACTGAGGTAGATGACAAGGATGTTGAGCATTTTTCTATTATAAGTTCAGGGGAAAGTTACAGAAATTACATCATCAGGATGGGATAGGGAATGGAAAATTTATATGCAGGAGATCCCTTTCATTTAGAGAGGGATTAAGTATGCAGTCACTAGGTTTTTGGGTTTGCCAGGCAGCTGCGTCTCCCAGCAGGAGTCACTCAAAACCTCCCCTGTTTTGCTACAGCACTAAGAAAACAGCACAGTAGTGGAAAAACTCACAACCTCCTCTTGCCCTGACAATTTTGTGGCCACTGAGAGACACATCCACAGAGGCACACGTAGATGCACACCATCTCTCACATGCATTCGCTCCATCCAATTTTGTCTTCTCTCCAGCCCAAAATGAAGCTGCAGCTTCATTTGAAGCAAACAAATGTACGGTCTCTTTCTCTTTTAAAAGGAAGAAGTTATCCGGATTCCCTCTTGACGAAGTAACATCAATCCTTGTCTACCTTATTCCTTTGTTGCATAAATTGTCACCTTCAAAATTAATGGTCCTGTTCAAAAAAAAGTGCCTATCTCAGAGCATTTATCTGATAGAGCTGGTAACATTGTTCCAAAGAACCATCCTCTTCCAGGAAATACGGTTTCATTGAAATTGAAAGTTTTAAGTGAACATGTTGATTTTTATACTATTTGACAGAAAAATTCAAATGCTGAAAATAAAAATGGAACATTGGGCTTTCTTACTTTATTTTGTTCTGATGAGGCAATCTTGTTCTATTTCTATTTGCACTTGTTTTAAAACTTAATTTCTAAATAATGCAATACTGTTTCTTATAATTCAATACCACATTCTAATGTACTGAGACTGTCAGACTGAACTCTTTTGACATTGCAGAAATGCAATTTTCAGTAACAGTGGTCTACATGTTTAGAAATATATTTACTTTAAAATTTCTTCTTGGAACTTCTTCTTTAAGTTGCAACTTTCTAATTCAGTGCAGATCGAAAGGAAGTTAAAATACCGGTATTTCTCTGAAGAAGAATTTTTATTTTTTGATCAAATGTCTAATTATATAAGTAGGCAAGTTCATATAGACAGTTTTATATATAGGGTTTTTTCTTCTCTTTCTTGGTATAGGTAGTTCAATGTCTTCGGGAATGCATGCAACACATGGAAAACTTCCATATAACACATGCTCAGATATGAATTACCTGCAGTCTATGCGTATTATTGGTTTTATTGCTTAAAGAAGGAATTTTTAATGGAACTATTTGTATCTAGTTGTAGTAAATAATTTGAAGATATAAGACATATTTTTGCATTTGTGTGTACATCTCTCTATAAACATTCACACCCATCCCCAGTAGTATCGCTAAAAGAGGTTTTCGCTATACATTTACTTGCTAGAGTGAATGTTTCCTTCCCAATTTTAAATCTCATGCAATGAGCTGTGAATTGTGATGACTTAAGAAAACTTTAGGTAAAACCCTTGTAGAAAGCCTCCCAGACAGACACTCTAAGTGATATTTTAGAAGCTGAAGTCAAATTTCTTCCAGTATTATTGATTTTCTATAGGCAAAGCAATTGCATTTACTGAATCACAAAGTTTGTCTCTTGTGATTTCTGCATTAATATGCAATTTTATGGTAGACTTAGGCACTGTTTATACTGCAATAACAATGTCAAATAGCCTAATTATAATGTGATTGATTCCCTGATCAGAAGAGGTGAAAAGTTGTCAAGTAGAAAAGATGATGAATGGATGAGACCTCAGGGTTTGCCTGGAAATACAAAATCCCTCAGCAGACTCTTGCTTTACCTTAGGTAACAAACAGTGATAATGTTTGGAGAACACTACACATTTCATATGAGCTTTTGCAAGGTTCAGGCACTGACGGAGTCTGGGGTCCAGTCTCCTGGCTCAGTTGGTACCACACAAACAGAGACAGCTCTGCCACTTCCTCTTCTTTGCCTTTGAAACATAAAACATCACACATATAAAGCCAAACCCTCTCCTCTTTCATAGGGGCAATTTTTCTTCTGCCTTTATTCAGCCAAAATTCATGTAGTTGATCCTTAGGAATTAAATTAAAAAGAAAAAAAAAGGAAGGATCAGTCACCCCAAGTATGTCTCTAGCCATGAATTTAAAGAGTTTATCTTTCTGACACTTCTCAGATAAAGTTGGTGACCATTCACACTCTCCAAACTGAGCAGAAATTTAATTTGAAAAGCTTCACCAATTCCTTTGCACAAAAGATAAAATACCGCAGAACATCGAACAAAAATTTGTTGATATTTTGAAGCACAAATAGTAAGGAATAAGGATTTATTTTTTGTAGCACTTTGAAGTTATGAAAATCATAATTAGCTCTCTGGTATTTCTTAAGATAGCATTAGTCACGATGAAATAATTTATGGTAAATAAGGAATACCTTATGAGTACCTTCATAGTATTTCTTATAAAGTGACAGAATTTGTAGCATCAGCTAAGGGAGGGAACATTTGACATCTGCATTAAGACACAACCCTCAAATGAATTCTAAACAAAAAGTGTGGCATTGTTGTAAGAAAGTCTGTGGTGAAACAAGGCTCTTCCTGCCTGAGGCTACAATAGCTACAGGTTTAACTCAATGGTCAAAGCATTCCTTGGGGAAACAAGAAGCCTTAATTCTACTGCTGGCAGTAAATTTCCCTTTGTTAGCAGCACATGTACAAAATTATTTTTAAAATAACATATGTATTAAACACTCACTGCAAGATGACTTACAAAAACAATGTTCCATATGTGCAAATGAGATTTTGGCAAGCACAAAATTATATGCAGAAATAACATTTGGGTATGGAATAGACTCTTTTCGCTAACCTAGATAGTTATTTAATTTCTATGGGATAAATTGCATGCTACCTATTCACTAACATAATTTTCCTACTGATGATTGACATTTAGATATCAAAGAGGAAAAAAAGATAGCATAACATTAGATTGCATATCTTGGAGGAGTAAAAGATATTCATTAGACTAGGTATTCCAGCAAATGACATGCTAAAGTCTTGACAAAAATCATGTCAAAAGTCATGTCAATCTTTTTTTTTGCTACTTCAAAAGCACATCTGTCTGTGGATGACAATCACTCATAGTGGCACCTGAAATATAACAAATAATACCCACACTCGAAAAGATGAGACCAGAATCAATGTGTGATACACTGCATTGCTGACCGGTATTCAAGGACATGGAAATGCAAATAAACAGTGCTTGAGTATTCCCACAGGGACTTCGTGCAGCTGAAGGGCAGGCTGGAAAGGAAACCATGGCAAAGGAACTGAGGCCCTCTGGGGTGTTTAACCCTCTGAAGGGGTGTGATGCACAGGAGCAAAAAGGCCCTGGGGCAGGGGGCAATGGCCACTCATTCCTCTGCAGTGCTTCCTTCAGCCAGTTCAGAAATAGCATATCCTGGCTCCAGAGAGAATCCCAGCCAGTGCCTGTAGCTAAAAAGATGATGTCTTTGATTAAACCTTATCAAATTTTGTGCAAGGGTTAAATCACTGGGGTAAGTGAGGAGTAATTTTTTAGACCTCTAACAAGGCTCGAAAAAATTTCAGAGTTCTTCCCATGGGAGCAAGCCAGGAACTACGTTAAGAAAATAAAAAGAGAGCTGCATTGCAGAGTAACAGGACAAAAATGACTTCCTCACACCAGACTGAACTATTCAGAGGAGATGCACTACATATGGGAACATGTATCCTGCAGTTAGTGTTATGCTTCTCTCAAAATGAATGATGCTAACAATATAACAATAGCAAGATAATAAAGGAAAGGAAGAAGATTTGAGTTATCTGAGTTCATTAACCCAAAATATAATGCTTTCCTCAAATATTCAATACCTTTCTATCATTGGAAATACAATGTGAAAGGCTAAAGAAATATGTTATGTGATGGATTTTTTTAAGATTTTTTTTTCTTAAAAGACAATGGGAAAAGCAATATAGCTCCTTTAATCCTGTAATCTCTCTGGTAGCAATCAGCTTGGGGTACATTTCAGTTTGTTCACTTGTCATCTACATTAAGAGTCCTTCAATAAGCTTTTCTTTTAAAGTAAATACAGAATGACACATTTATAATTAGATCTCCCTGACCATTCCTTTTTAGGTTTGAAGGATATGAGATGTGGACATGTCATGCAGCCCTTGCTCCTGATCAGTGTGCTAAGGAGCTTAGACTTTCACTGTTGATTAGTGAATTGTAAAACAACCAACAAAATATACTATGGGTGCTGCTGGTTCAGATATTGTGGCCTCAGTTATTCCGTGCATGCAGGAAGAGTCAGAAACTCAAGAAATATTTTGAACCACACTGAAAAAATAAAAAGAGTTCAAACCAATCCTGAATTTTAAGCAAAGATTATTCAATCATTTAAGAACAATGTAAGTCCTTGTGAACACAGCAGCAAGCAAAACTCCTGTTTCTGTTGAGCCTAGGAGCAGTAAGTATGTTTTAAGATCATTAGGAATACACTATAGTATTATATGTTGGTGTTTGTAATTCCCCTTGATATTCAAATCATTTCTTAACATTCATGGCCATTCAAACTGCCCATAACATTGTTTCTCACTAAGGGATAAAAGGAGATATTTTTGTTCGTTCCCTCTAGTTCAGATTTCATTTTAATCACTCATGGCTTTGGTATCTATGAGCAAATTTCTCAATAAATGTAACACATAATTTTCTTTGATAGTCTAGGAATTGCCTAATGTTGCTGAATTTTCATGAGCTTTTCCAAATAAGAATTGTTTTCCAATAGAGGGATCTATGTTTGTCTGCTTTATTTCTTAATATACAGGACAAAAAGCTTTCTTTTTTAATGCCTTAGAATGAAAGTCAGAGATACTTGCCCCACATATGTTCCTTGCTTCTATTCACTGATCAGGGGTAAATATAAGAATCATTTGGTACTTCAGCTGCCCGACTACAACAATACCAACGGAAGTCAACTTTGGGGATTTAGTGAATCAGGAATGTTCTCTAGCCTTCTGTCTTTTACTGGTACTATTCAGCATTAATGTGGACTTCCTGGGATTCCAACTCTTCCTTCCACTTCCATCAAGACTATAATGTAAAACCAGCCAACATTTGCCACTGTTCTGACCTCCCTCACTGTACCAGGAAAACAGTCCATAATTTACTACTCTTTTCTTCACATAGTAAAGCTTTCTATCCCAATTGCCTACCATCAACAAAATACCCCTTGCCTGTTTTTATGTTCTCCTGCAGTCTACACTTCATCTAATTTTTACATTAAGTGGCTCACTTTACCAAATCCCGACCCGGTATCATCTAGCATTTTAACATATATGCTCTACTTATAACTTAGACTTAACACCTCTTGTCCATCAAATCTCTTTAAAACAATAATATTCTTACAAATCCTAATAATCTTAATCCTTCAATTCTTCTAACTATGGCTCCTCCAACAGTGCTAAATAAAACATAGCCAGTGACTGAGATCTAGTCTTGAGGCCCCTTCTGCTCTACCCCACACTTGGCCATGGGTCTCCTCTGGGCCCTCACACTACTCTGTGACCATAAGGCATAATTATTTAATGTTTGCAGGGAGGGGTTCAAGATGTCTCAAATAAAGGCTGTGTTGTATCTCACCAGAGAAATATTTCCATCACATGAAAACCCTGTATGCTGATTTCCCTGGAGTACACTAAGAGGCCAGACAGGGTATTTGACACCGTAAAGCCTTCAGTGATGACGCTGGAGGGTTATAAAGAAAGAAAATATGGTGTTGTCTCTTTAGCTACAGTCAGTGGACCTTGGGGTGTGCCTTTCCTTGAACCATGCTCAAGCACTGGGGGGAAAATCCTAGTTCGGATGGGCTAGAACTATACCTTGGACCATGTTAGCAGATACACAATACAGTGGGCCTAGCAGCCTGTGACCCACTGGCCAAGACTGCTGTCTGTCCATGTCCTATTCAGTATAAAAAGTGTGTACCTGGCAGCAAAGACAAACATATTTGATTCCTGTGTGGAAACAGCAGTTAGAAAATTAGACAATCTATAGTGCAAGTAAACTCATAATGAAGTACTTATTTATTTAGGTAACTAAACATCAAAGATGGAACCTAAAAGTTTACTGCCAGCATGGGAGTCAACTCTCAGATTAATACAACCAAAAATAGACATCTGTCTGTGACCTCCATATCTAAAGTTATACGCATTGATCCAGTCAACAAGGCCAAAGGAGTTTAAAGAGTTATTCCATTTACATGAGGTAGATGCCTAGTATGTCCTGTGTTGTACCTGAAAATTCAAGTGCAAGTATCAAATATCATTTCAAAAGGCATTAGACAGCTATGGGTGGACAGAGGAATTAAGCCTGAGCTGTCTGGGGTCTGTCAGTGAAGGAGATTGACACCTCCACAGGACAATGCAGTCCATTCTGCAATAGTGGGAACACAGTGAGAATTTAAATCAGATGGTCAATATTTGATAGTTAAGAGTAGGATGACATGACTTCCAAAGTGAGAAGCCTACATAACCTACATAAACAATTACTACTATGTTGATTCCACTTATCTTTATGCAAAGGGTGAAGGGATCCTCCAAAGGATATGGTGAATGTATCATTAGAGAACAGAAAATGTCTGAAATAAAGGATGAAGTTTGAAATCCAGTCTAATGACACTGAAGTTAAAGATATTCTGATGATTATTTCAACAGTGTAAAGAGCTTTAGCTGAAATTTCTTAGTTGGCACCAATTCTCTCTCACAAAACTAGGCACTGGAAAGAATGATTACACAATCATAATGTAGATTATACAGCATATATTGTTTGGGGTTCTGAGAACGTTGCAGTCAAATCACTGTTTACAAATCATATTACCAACAACACTTAATCTAGCATTATGCTGCAAAATTAACTCTCAAGAAAGTAAATTTTACTACAACAAAATATTTTATTTCTAATTAGCAAGAAACAAGATAAAAGTGTTCATCTGCCTTCTGTAGTCTTGATTTCCTTGGGTGCTACAAGTACTACAGCTCTTCAAAGAAAAGGATTTTTTTTGATTGCGGATCTAAATGTGGATTTGGAAGTTCAATTTTGGATATTTAGCTTTACAGTAAGAAGACTAGAAATCTTACTTGGAAGATTACTAAAGTAATGAAGTAAGAAGCATGACTGCATATAGTCCAGAGAAAGCCAGATCAGGAAGGCTGTAAGGAATACAACATAGCATTACTACATTGGAGAAAAAATAACACAATATCAGATAAATAGGAAAGACAAGATCAAGATTTAGAAATATGTAATGTAACAAAGGAAGCCTGTAGAGATACTTAAGGAGAGGGGTGAGAGGGTCAAATCGTAAGCTACAATAAAAAGCCTAACAGCTACAATTCGTATGTGTTGGAGTTAAGTTTGAGTTGACCAGGACTCAGAGCAGTTGTAAAGAGAAAATGCTGGAGAGCCAGCAAAACTCATGCACAGCCTATCGATGAGAAAAAAAACAAGGGGAAAGAACTGAAAATGACACCCAAGTTGATGGGGAAGATGATGTTGTCATCAGCTGTATGCCTTAGCTACATATGTCTTCTCTCTAGAAGTTACAGGCCAACATTTAAGAGAAGAAGTTTAATGTTTAATTTTCCTGTTCAATTTTTAACTCAGCTTTGGGATACAGTTTGCATAAGTTAAATATGATGATTGAGTCACAAATTTTCCAGCAAATATTGAGGGGCCATCCCTTGGAATAAGTGCATAAAATAGTTCAAGTGAAACCTAAGGCAATGCCTAGTGTCAGCAAGACACAGCCTGTTTATACCAGTTTTTTTACCTGACAATAGATCTGACAGATCTTTTCAAACCAAAGCAATGACTGACTTTAAAATACAAGAATCAGAAAATAGATGATGAAATTACAATGTATGTTATGTAAAAAAGCAGGTCTTTTCCCTTCAATGTCTTATTACTAGTAAAAACAGTAAAAAATTTCAAAGAACACTGATTTTCTGAATTAATGGAATTACAAATGAGAAAACACTGAACTTGATTTTACCTTCATAGCATTTAAAATGAGATCAGAACATCTCGTACTGCTATAGCTCCATTGATTTCAATTAATTTAACCTTCTGACTAACTATAAATCAGAGAACAGAATCAGGACCAATTAGTCTCAATGAGCATGACTGTTGCAAGGAGCCAGCAAAACTCTCAGGATTAGTTGTCAGGAAAAGGCTTTCAATCTAGGGAATATCTTATGCCTCTCTGTGGAAGGCACTAAGCAGTCAGTCTAAGCTTTGCATGGATTTTTAGAAGCCTATGTATTAGAAAAAAACACCTTAATTGAGCTAATTTAGAAATGTTCTTTCTGATCAATGTATTGATTTAGTTATAATTTGATTTCTGGCCTGGTGATCATCTTTATGTAGCTCTGTAAGTGTATTGAGAATTTGAAATGCACACGAATATGTAATGAAATCCTTTAACTAATAAAACAATGATCACTCAATTTATGAGAAATGGTGCAGATTTTTAAGATAAATGCTAGTTTTCTGGTGGGGATTCTTGCACAAACATTGCACAGTCTGTTGCTTCAGCACCATTGGATTTAATAATGAGAGAACAGTGGCATTGTAAAGGACAGGAGTTTGCTATTTATCACTACCTCTGGAAGAAAATATGGTTGCAGGGGATTCCTATCAAAGCCAAGGAGAGCTGAAAGTTTTCTTCTGTACTGGACTCTAAGTACACATCAAAATACTCTATTAATAAAAAAAAATATTCAATTACATGTTCTCTCTTCATTGGACATTTCCTCAATAAAGTGCTGTTTTGAAGCACTGAATCCATATTCTTATCCACTCATGATTCCTTACATTGCTGTGAATCTAGTGAAGAAACTTAATTAAAGCCTGACCTTGCACACAGGAGAGTACCTTTATGAGTAGTCACATAGAAATCCTGTTCTTAGGGTGAATAAAGTTACTCAGCTGATGTTTATAGGATGAAAACTAGTGCATATGCAGTAAATGTATTCTGACCTCCCTTACATCACTGTAATTCAAATCTCTTGTAGTCTTTGGAATGAAACCAGTCTAAATTAGATGATATTGCTGTCCAACTATTCCTCATTTACTTCTGCACAGTGGACAACAGAATGATGTCCTGAGAGCACCATAGCCTCTGCAGATGTGATGGTAGATTCCTCTCTGCTGGGAACATCAAGTGAAATTTCTAAACAAGCATTTTTCTGTGACATAATAGAATTTCCCTTTTAAAAATAAGCTTCATATTGTGTTGTAGTAAACAGTGGAATTTTACTATAATTAGAGAATTTCTAACTGGATTCTTGCTATTTCAGAGCCTCTCAGGATCATTACTTTCCTGCGTTATTTTCCAAAATCTCAGTTCAACTTGAGATGGAGTCAAAGTTGGGTTTTTGACTTTAGATTTTCACGTGGGCTCATCTTTCAAACATTTATTATTTTTCTTGCTGGCTTATGTTTGCTCATCGTCAGTTAGAATCTGCATGATTTTACATTTATAAAGAAAAGTTAAGCAATTCAACCAAACCCGTAAACTTTTTTCCTAGGGACCAAAGTGGCAGCTTTCTCATTACATATCAATTTACAGCTCAAAATCAGGAATAGATCAGTGCAAACCATCTGCACCTTGCAAGTTTTAACATATCTCCCTTTCGTCACTCTCAGTAAAGCAGAGGAAGTTATGCAGAGCATGTGGTCTGCTTTCACAAATAATTTCTATGGAAAACAGCAGTCAGACAGTAATACAGGCCCAAGGTGACCTCATTACTGAAATTTGTTCTAGTTGTCATTAGACATATCACACTGTGTCACTCAAATCGGGAAAGGAATAAGAGATACTGACATGCAGCACCAGTGATTAGAGATAAAAAATACTGTTACACCATAAGAATCCCTTGGTGGAAAAGAAATATGTATAGTGCTTAAGATTCATTCACCCCCCTGAGCTGTCACCATTGCCTTTATGACTTAATTCTTTTTCTACTTATTAATTCTCCTTCACAAGGGACAACACCTTTTCTTGACGAATATTTTAGAGGATGATGCTCACTGTCCAGTCACCTTGCATAAAATATTGCTGAACTTTTGGTAGTGACGCCCTCATGTTGTGTGAAGTTATTTACTGCAGTTGCAGGAGGTGAGCTCGGACCATTGCTGTTTTGTATTTATGGGTGCAGATACTTGTCACTGCCTAACTGTAGAGATGGCTTCATTTTTCACAACTGAAAATTATGGTTGAGCTGCAAGGAATGATACCAGCAGTTCTGAAGATGGCACCCTCCTAGCCAGAAGGAAAACACAGCTGACAAAGACCGTAGTTACAGGAATTAAAGTGTCCAGCCAACCCTCGGTTCCCACTTCCAACCTTTTTCCACCTTAGTAAATAAAGATCTGGGTCAATCCAGCCTTTAGGACTTCCTGCCCAAAGGATGCACTTCCATCCATGATAAATATTCTCCTGCTGTGAGCTCCCACAGAGTCAAAGTCTCGGTGGTTTCAGGATGCACCTCCTGAAGCACAATACTTTGAATGAGATTTAGTGCCAGATGCAAAGGCTTAGCTGATTTACCTCGACTGAAGAAAAAGGTCCTTTAAGCCAGGTGCTCACCATTTTTCATTATCAAAAATCTCAAGATGCTTTTTGCAACAGTGTCCCAGAATAAGAGCAACACTTTTGGGCATCATCCCAAATGTTATGGCCAAATTCCAGTTTGACTAATTGCATTCTGCTTACCAGAATTCTCACTGCTAAGCAAAACAAAGGGAATTTGCTTTCTGTTTCTGACCCAGAGTTTTGGACAGTTGTTACCATGTTCTTTTAACACTGTTGCTTTCCACCTGAGAGCTGATGAGTCAAAAGACTTCTCAGAATCACAGAATGGTTTATTTTAACATAAAAAGACTTGGGGAGTCTACAGGATGAAAGGTGTTACATGAAAGCAAGAAGTTATTGTTCCTTTTTTTCTTTACAGACTTTTGCAGCTGGTTTGCTGCAGAAAATTATTCATTTTTACGTGACCTAGATTTTGGAGGGGGAAGAGGGGATCTTAAAAGAATTTTATGAAATGTTTAAAACAGAGACGACACCAAACAGGAAACAAAAAAAAAATTTCACCTCAATTACTCAAATATAAAGCTCACTTTTAAAAGTTTGACCTTTCTTACTGCAAAACTATGTTTAATTATGCTGATCATTTATGTTCTGTTGAATTCTTAATTTCTTTCCAATACACTTTGCACTTTGCTGACTCTATGCTGAAGCAGGACTACGTGAGTCTGAGTTACCTAACTCCTTACATTGATGAAAATACGTGACTGAGCCAATATTAGTGTGATATTTTCTACCAAGCCTCTTTGTCCTTTCTTGAAAGTATTTGAGTTCTCCTTTTTTGCCAGTCAGAGATCTGTCCTGGTTGCATGTTTTCTTGAAATAAATGTATTTGTGGTTAACCCTTTCTTTCTGAAGTCTAAGACAACATTTTTGATCACTGCATTTGGGACTACTATTTGATTTTCAGTCAACTTTGAACACAATCTTTCTTAAGCTTCTCATATTTCAGAAATTTCCCCTTTCAGTAAAATTCCTTTCAGTGCTAAAATGTTCATTCAATGCTGAATGTCAAAAAATATATATTCCATTCAACTAAAATGTTGATAGGTTATCTTTTTCTCCAGACGTATAATTTTTATCCATATATTATCATATTGGCATCTACTACATATAATAATCCTATCTGGAATAGTGGCAGTACTATTCTACTGTTAACTTTACTAATAAAAAAAAATAGGACAATCTGAAAATGAGAAGTCCAGCCTGTGACAGCTCATCATACGTTTTAAACCAGCTTCAGTACAACTGTGGGTAAATTGTCTCTTGTGAACTGTTCTACAGCTGTTAGGGTTCATGTTGTTCCCTTATAAACTAGAAATAGAAATTTTTATTACCTCCAGCCATAATTTAAATTACATGAGCCCAACTCCATGCTGTAGATTAGTGTACTGCTGTACAGTTTGGCTTTTATTTTGGCATACTACAATGCAGCTCACACATGAACTCTACCATCAGTAGACATGTGATAGGAAAAGAAAGGATAAACACTCACAGTATTAAAAATGCTAGAAGAAAACCTTAGGTCTATAAAGAATTATTACTGTACTTGCACCTATTCTCATAGGTTATATTCTTGGCAGCTTCACATCACTAGAGTGAATGGTTCAAGCACTTTGCTCGTACTCGACAAACACTCTAAAGGTCAGTGCTGTCACCCTTTCACTAAACATCACCAAAAATAGCTATGTAGCTGTTCTAGGAGCTCTTGCTTTATTTATTAAATAAAATTTGTGTTATAAGGTTTTTTTCCAAGTCTTACATTGCAAAAAACTAAAAGAGATATTCATAACAATGTTTAAAAGTTAGAATTTTTGAGCAATCTGTGCAAATTAAAAAATCTATTCCACTTCAATATTTTAAAAAATAAATTTACTTTCAAAAATGTAAAATGCATCACATCAATACTAAGAACCGCTTTGCTTTTCTCCCTACATGTGTTTCTTTAACTAGGAAAAAAGGGTGATTTAAGAAATATGGAGAGACTATAAGAAACATTAAAAAAATATACCCCACAATGCAGAGTTAGCTTAGGCAAAAAAATGAAACCATTTCATAAATACCAGCAATAAACTGAAGCTGTCCCTGCATAGATTTAACCAGAAATCTGTCCTTTCCCACTCAATTGCAAGCAGAAAAAAATTATTTGGCACATATACATTTAACAGAAGAAATACATATATTATAATCTGAATTTTTACTTAACAAATTATATCCATTACATTCTTCTGTGAAGTCTTACACTTTGATATATCTTACAGTAAGCTGCAATTTATAAACTGCCAGAACACAAAAGAATGTGAATGTTATCCTAAGCCCATACCAGCAACTTGCTCTAGAAAGTCATAAACATTACGGCTAATTAACAACCTAATGGAATGCCTAGAATGAAGGTCTTGCTTCTCTATGCACTTCTGGGCTTGCCTTTAATTGATAAGAAATTTCCAGGGCTATAAAGAGAACACCACATCTAAGCAACATTCAAAATTTACTTCTGGCTTTTTATTTAAAAAAAAAAAAAAATGTAATTAGCTTTCTGATTGTTTTTCATAACTCATTGTGGCTTGAATAAAGAGTTCCTCAAACCCAGGACTCGGATTAAGGATTTTTGCATGTCTCCTCTTTGATTTCATTCAGCTTGTCATTGTAGGAAACAGTCTCTAAATGAGTAATTATTCCTTCATTTTGATTGCAGGACAAAATGTATCAGACAATCATGGTTTCATCCTTGAGGAGCTGTGGTGGTTAAAATATGGACCTGGACTTGGAAGCTCTCAGGAGTCTCATTCCCTGCTCTGCCCCAAATTGAACCACATAACCTTGAGCTAACAGCTCAGTACCTCTGTCTGCAATGTTGAATAATAATCATTCCCATCCTTAGTCTCTTGAGACCACAAGCTGAAAAAAAGGGATAGTGGCATCAAGCCTGAATTTGCATAGAGCCTTGGACAGCCCAGCATACTACTAATTGTACTAAATAATTTCTTACTGTCATCCTTATGATGAATATTGAATTCTTTCAAAAACTTACTCCATGAGAAAAGCTTCCCACAGCTTTTTAATGGCATATAAAACATCTTATAAAATCTTTCAAGACATATGACATACAACCAATACTTTTTTATTTTCACAAAGAGTAACATAACCAGCTATTCCAGATGTGAGCTTCGCCAATACTTGTTTATTAAGTGTGAGGCCTTGCTGCAGCAATTAAAACCTTTGGGAGCGTATGCAAACCAGAATATTTGCATTTGGCCTTGAGCAATACACCTTCTGCGCGACAGCGTGCTCCCCACAGTTTTGAACATGCTGACAGACTACACTAACCAAACCTCCAGAGAACCCATGACTAGAACCTGCAATAATCCAACGGGAAGAATTACAGGCTTTATAAATAACAGCATGGTAAACTAGCACAAAGTTTATGGAAGAACCAGGCTCTGAGGTGACCATTACTGTAAAGATGGAAAGGTTTTACCATGGATACCAGCCAGCCAAAGGTAAAATAATAAAAACAGAGGAAGACTCATTATTGTGGAGCTGATGAATGCAATTTCTGTTGTTGACCTTTAGGAGCCAGATTCTGATCTCAAGTGAGTGGGCTGCCTGTACGGCTTCTGTTGTCAGCTGCATGGGCTCATGCAGATCTGATGATAACATGCCTGCATGACCTGTCTGGCCAACTGCTGTCCCTAGTCTTGTATTTCATAATCTTTTAAAATTAAAATGCAATTAAATATCTTTAGAAATTATTCAAACAATCTATAAAGAAAGAATCTTGTTTTGCCCTGTACAGAACCATCACAATGTTTTTTATTTACAGACAAATAAAAAATTAGGCAAAACTTTGAATCTGTAAAGTTTTTTTATTTACTTACATGTGAGAAAAAGTGCAGTTTCTTTTCCTTCCTTTTTTCTGTAATCTCAGATTGAGAAACCCTAGTCCTAGATATGGTTAATATTCTTCCTGAAAAATCAACCAGAATATTTTGTACCTCTTTTCACAGCATCTTCAGAACAAGACTTGAGTGGACACAAGTGTTGGGGGCCATGCTTATTCTCACATCCATGTTACGTCTTCCCTGGGGACAGAATTATTCCCTACGCAAACCATTAATTTTCCTCATGATTTATAAACTATTTACAGTACATATCCTAAAGTGAAACTAAAAAAATCTAATTAGACCAGTACTAAGCCCTAAAAGATGCTTGAAGCTATGGTATTTTTTAAAAACTAAAGTTTAAAATAAATTTTTGCTAGTTTTATTTTACATTCTAAAAAAATTATTACAATGAAACAAACAGGTGTCAAAAGCACAGCAGAAATCAAGACCAATGTGGTTTATATCCTTAAGCATAAATCAGGAGAGTCTCTGTTTAAAAAAGTCAATATTAAGAGTTACCAGAAAACGTAAAAGAAATACTCTTTGCATGTGAGCTACAGCTGCAGTAGCAAAACTGAGAAATTCAGGTAAGTTTGAGGGAAAATACACAATATGCAAACAAGCCATAGCTCCTTTTGCGATCTGACATGCCCTAATAGCTAACAAATGAGAGGCTATTTCAAACGAGCTGGTCCTGCACAGCTGAATTACGATAGGCAAATGGGATAGGAATAAATTATAGAGCAACGCTGCCTGTCAGAATGTGCCTTTGCAAAAGCGACTTCCCTTCAGAAGTTATCGGCACCTGCCAAAGCCACAGGGATTACCTTTTCCCTGCAGCAACACGGAACAGGAGGGGACCTTTTGGCTCCTGATCAAGAAACCAGAAACTGAAAAATGTACTAACAAGTGAAGTGAGAAAGCTATGCCAAAATTCTTTAGGAGAGTAATAGACTTCTCCATGCCCAAGCCTGACTCATTGACTTAGCCTCCACAGTGCAGCATTAGAACTGCTCACAAAGCACCACGGAAAATGGCAGACAAACCTGGATCAACGAGGATATGCTTCGTCACCCAGCCATGGTTCACTTAAGAACAGCAAATTCGCAGAGAAATTTGACCCAGTTTATTCTGTCCCACTAATAAAAAATTGACAATGTATATGTCATTTGACCCCAAAAAGCCAGAAGTCAAATCATGGAAGAAAGCACCGTGCTGCTGGGAGCAGATGTTTGCAGTAGTCTACTGCATACATCACTTGGAGTTACTTCCCTGAGCTGAACTCCAAAGTAAACTGAGGTAGCCTGGGACATTTGCTCAGTGAGTATCTCTAATTTTCTGGTAAAGAAATAGAGATCCTGGATCCCTTTGGCAATAATAGCGGCACCCCCACCTGATTGCCCAATTCCATCTGCTCTGCTCTGCATTCCTTCTGAAGGTCCTCAACAACCTAAAAACACTCAATTCAGTGCTCTTCCTATTCTCCAAACATAGTTATCACTTGTAGTGTCTAGATGTGGCACTTCTTTTACCTTCCCTCCTTTTATCAGTTCTTTCAACCTGCTACCCAATGAATACACCCAGCCACAGAGAAATATTCTGGTCTGAAGTATAGGATGGCAAAAATCAGTGGAGAAGGTGCAGAACATGTGTAGGATCAAGGTTTGTAAGGGACAAACAGATACAAAAAGACAGAAAGAGAGCCTAGATATACAGGAATCTATAGGTCTTCCCCGTATACACCAAAGTATACACTAGAGATCTATATGAAGGTAGTGCTTTAGTACTTTATATTTTTTTGTGAAAAGAAGGTGCACTTTGTTTTCACTCTAGTGATTGATTCTCATAAAAGTTAACTACTCATCTATGAATAATATTTACTTTAAGAGCTCAGGTACCAGTATAGTCTCAACTATAAAGATAAAGATATAAATTCTGATATTGAAGCTTAAGGTAAGTATTGTTCAACAGAGCAGAAATTCTGATTTACTATTTATTTTCAAAGTATCAGAAATAATTACTAAGGACTCAATTCAAATTCAAGTATTCAAAAGGTAGGAAATGCCAGATTAAAATTGCTTATGCAACTCAATTTGGACCTCTTGAACATGTCTGCTGTAAAACCATCTTCCATTACGTGATCACAGACTATTTTTCCATAGCATAGCTGTGGCTCTTTTTGTGTGCACTGTGGATGGTATTCTGAGAAGTGGTATTCTGGGAATGAATCAGGTTTATGTAGTGAATGAGGCTTTCATTTCTCTCTGCCTCATTTGTTTCAGGAACTGGAAGGTATATAATGAACCAGCAAGGGACTACAGAATGAGAAAATAAGATTTAATGGTTAAGGCAGCTGCCACTGAAGAACTGAATTCCATTTCTGGATCTGCCACAGAGTTCCTATGTGATGTTGGACAAATCACTTCACATTTACCACAGATGACCATTAATTTGATGTTTCTCATTTTCTGGCCTCTATACAAGACAACTGATCTGAGCTATTGAACACTTAAAGCTGCAGTTGCTGTAGATTAAAACTGTATTTATATACACATAAAAATTGATTAAAATTATAGAGACTATGAAAAAAAATATTACTTGGAAATTAGCTGATATATTGTCAACTATTTTCTTCCTCTCTCTGTGCCTCTGTCCATCACCTGTGAAGTAGGGATAAAAAACCCATGAATGGCCAAGATATTATGCAGGTAATTTCATTACCGTATGTGAAGTATTCAGGTATGACAGCTGAGAGAACAGTGAAGCAACCAACAATTTTGTATTCAGTGCAGGTTTTGAATGATATGTGGTAAGGAAAGCCCTAGGGCCACATGCTACATCTGTATATTTGGAGTTGTGTTGTCTGCTTCTAAGCAGCATTCAAATGTAGATTAGATGTGAAGAGTAGAATCCAGGCACCTACCACCTCCTCCGTTTCTAACCTAGGCAGCAGACAAAAAGAAATTTTAATCTAAACTCATGTTTCATACAGGTGTAGAAGAGGTGGAATCTGATAAATGTTAATGCCTTCGACTTGGGAATAAACATCTGGATTGATGTGGCTTGGAATGAACAACCAGATGGATGTGCATCCACTGTTTGGAAAGGCTGCATCCAAGCTTGTCCTCAAAAACAGGCCTACCTCACCTCACTCTACAAAAACTAGATGTTCCTGCAGGGAGACGACACCCACTTGGTATCCGGACAGGACTCCATAGTCTCATCCACTCATTCTGGAAGAGCACTGCTGAGCAGCCAATGCCTGAGGCCACCAGTACACATTCACTTCTCAGTTCATGAACTTAGAGGATGTGAAGCCTCAGCTGGTTCATGAGATGGGCTGGAAAGGCTGAGGTCTGCACTGGAGCCTGGCTTTTACCTCACTGCTTATCTGAGTGAGTAACTCTACCACCATGTCTGCCAAATCCAGGACAGGACGTGTGACCAGGTGAACCTGAGGCATGACCTGGCTAACTGTTGTACCTGCACTGAGGTTGCCCACCTGTATTCACACAGATTGAAAAACAGGGCTAGAA
>NW_010187139.1:69478-71083 GCF_000695765.1 Mesitornis unicolor | reverse complement strand
CCTGCTGACACAAATTCAGCTGGAGGAAGAAAGTAACTGGGGATACTTCAGCAATTCACTAAAGCTTGAGCTATGATAAGGAAATCACAGTGCAGGGAAGTCCTATCTTTTTACTAACTTCCCCATTACATGAAAGCCATGAAAGAAATGAATATTGTGAGGGGGTCATGACTTTGCTTATGAAACCTGCATATTAAGTTGTAGAAAAGATTACTGCTGAATGCCTTGTTTTACTGTTCACCCTGGTTTGCAGCCTTCTATTTTCTGATACCTGCTATAGCTGACACTCTGTTTGCCAAAATACATTACAGGCCGTATGGAAGATCATATATCAGCAAATAATGGAATCAAGTTAAAATGCAAGTTTCCTGTAATGAACTGAGCGAGCCCATTTCAGCATTAAGTTCAGCTTTTATGTTGGGAGAGAAGACAGGCTTTAAGGTACATTTTAAATTTGATTGCTTGTGAGAACGCAAACATGTAACTTCAAAATTTCAGGACAGCATGCCTGCTTTCTAAAGCTTAAAGCAGTTTCATTCATGAGGTTTATAATTTGTCAAAGCACTTTCACTAGATTTGCATGCAAATTATGAAATACAAAACCAATTTAGTACAGCAAAGAAAATTATTTCAATCACTAAGGGAAATAAAAGTAACTTTTACTTAGAGCATGAGAAGAAAAGAAAAGCAAACAAGAGATTAAAAGTATCTTCTCTTGATGAATTCCAGTGTTTGGCCTAGAGAAGATTAGCCAGAAGAGGAAAAATTATTTAAGAATTTACTCATAAAAATTACCATCACTACATCTACATGCTGAATAAATTAAATATTCCCAAATCTTTTACATCTTCATTCTAAGCTTTCCTGTTCAGATCTGATTAAAAATTGTAACTTAGACCTTAGGAATAAGCAGGTGTGCAAACTGCCCATTCCAAACCCCAGATGGCATAAGTTATCACAAACTCATTGAAGGCATTCGAGTTGTGGTAGTTTATACGATGTGAAGATTCAGCCCCACTTTACTTGTCTCTGTATAGTAGCTTATGACTGTGTTTATACGGCTTACACCTAACCAAAAGATACCTGTTGAACAACCAGTGATTAAACGTAGACGTGATACTCATAGATTATCAGGAAGACATTACATGAAGCAATCCAATACTGAGGAAAAAAAAGAAAGTTTAATGGTTTTTTGTTCTGTTACCTATATCCAAGCCAATGAAGCCCTCTGATGCTCATGCCTCAATTAAAACAGCATTTTAATGCTGAGGTTGTATGCCAACAAACTAAGGTGAACAGTGTAACAGTCAACAAATCCTTCATCCCAGTATGTATTCCAACATACAAGGTATGTACCTCACTTGGCATCTTATTAATATTCAGAAGAAAATACAGTTCTCACTTTAAAAGTAGATGGTCTTTCCCTTCTTACTCATGTACATGCACATACACACAACTTTGAGCAGAGCTAAACAACGAAACTGAACAACGACCAGGCACCTCCTGTCTTAAAGCCCTAGAGAGACATCTGGGAAACAACTGTTTTTAAATATTCAACAGGTTACTTCCAAAGCAACTACATAGTTAATAATATTTTGATTACGA
>NW_010187139.1:38466-69447 GCF_000695765.1 Mesitornis unicolor | reverse complement strand
CGGAAGAGCCTCCTCACTCAATTCCATTTGAGTATCAGAAAATCAGACGTACTCGGGCTACTTCTGTTAATTTGGCTGATCACCTTGCAAGCAACAAATAATCCATGAAAAAGAGGTATAATTCCTTCCAAGATTTACCTAACTATTTAACTGACAGAGTCTGATCCAGATAAACAGATTTCTCTGATTTTTGATATACGTTCCAGGAAGCATCTTTCATCCAAAAATTTTTGTCTGGAGATAGAACAAAACAATTTTAAACTCCTGGACAGAATATAAATATATACAGATACAAAATTCTAGTACTTATATTTGTTTGCTCTCACTAGACCAAAAATACTCTCTTATTTAAATAATTTCTTGTTTTCTGCTACCTGTTTGTATAATTTTAATGATTACAGCCCCCAATGAGCATTATGATTACATTTTGGTCATTGTTGTAGGAATACTGAAAAAGCCAAGATTTCTTTGCACGTTACTGTCAAGAATCTTCCGGATGCACCTGATAAAGTAGAAGAGGAATTATGATGATGATGATAACTCAGTAAACACCTTACAGAACACACGGCACAACAAGAAGATTGTAAGAAAATTCAAGGGAGAAAAGTAAAAAGCATAGGGTAATCTGAGAAAATGATACAACTACTTATGGTCATAAATGCACAGCAAAAGCAGCTCTATTGCAGATGAACTGTTTTTTTACAGGTGCATCACAGATATAGTAGTTAAAAATAACATGAAAAAACATTATATTCTATCACCAAATGCTCTGGGGACCAAGAGTAGCGTTTAATGCAGGAGAGACCCACACTGCCATACTGAATTAGTTTACAAAAGGAGAAAGCATTTCCATACAACTCAAAAGAGCCATTGCTCTGTCATTTTTATGAGGAGCTATTTATTTTTGCAGAGTAAGTAGGGGAAATTGTGGTTCCCTCACAGGTGAGCAGGCTGAAGGCTCTCACACTTAACTCTAACTTCAGTCTTACCACTGGAAGGACAGAGAATATTTGGGAAACTTCCATTCCAGTCAACAAGGAACGAGGTAGTATTTGCAAAGAGCAAATACAAAATTTCAGCACATAGACATCAGTCTTAAAGAAGACGTACTTAAAAAAGACATTCCTTTAGCCAGCTTACTGACTTGTGAAACCATGCAGAGGTACTTGCAGACACAGCAAATCATCAACCTATCTAGGTTAATTAACTTTTGTTTTCACCAAAGCAATTTCTTAAGATATGTTTCTTAGAATAGTGCTACAATCTGATAAATGTCTGGAGTTATATACAGAAAGTCCTGATGTGCAAGTGCCCAAGCTCCTTAACACAAGCCACCACATTATTCTAGATATAAGTGAATAGAAAACACAGCACAAAGGAGATTTGACTTCATTTGATAAAATGAGTTATGGGCATTCATCAGCCCACAAGGATGCCTTGGTTTCCAAGGGAAGGAAACCCACAAAACTGGCACAGAAAGGAGCTATCACATATTCAGGCTGTCAGTCAAATCTGAAAAACTGGGGGATGGGAGCAGCCTGCAATACTTTGAAGTCTGGACACAACCTCTACATAACTCTGCTTCAAGCAGCACAATGAGGACATTTTTTGTGTGTTTGTCTGCTTCTTGTTTCTCTTTTCTAGTTAGATACAAAAACTTCTGAATTCAATGACTACCACCATCCCAAATACCTGAACCTCTTGGCCCCATTGTAGCGGCAGGACCCCCTAAGGGTCCACTGGAGTAGAAAACGCAGTGTTGTGTATCAAGGTGCAGGTGTAGACAGCATTAGGAGTATCTCAATATGCACACATATCCTACAATATGAGCAAGCACAGTCATTTCATGCATGAATTAAGCCTGCACGATAATCAGAAAGTTCAGTTCTTCACATCTTTTAATACTAAAGCTGATACTCAATGCAAAATGACAGCAGATTTCCTTTTATATGGGAAGTTGAGGTAGGAACATTAAGCAGCAATTCTTAATGTGGAGGACGGTGTGAACACATTGAAATATTTTTAAAAGCTCAGTATTACGAAGTGGAGTTGAAGGAGGAATTTTTTATTCATTGTTTTGTAATAGCTTTTGTGTACTGTTCATCATTAATATTTAACAAAAATGTTTGAAAATAAGGCTATACTTTACTGAGATGCATTAGGCAAAGACATTTACCTGCAATTAAAGTGGTAAAGTATTAAGAAAAAAATAGCAACTCCTTCTGTGGAACTTTAATATAACTGCAGAATGTTTTAATTTGCAATTTATCTTAAATGTACAATAACTTTTAGAACTATTAAATTAACATCTTGGTAAGCATTTTACTTCCATATAAAAAGAAACTGAAAATATAATCATTCAGATAAGGAGGGGATAAAGTGGGACTTATCTTAAAGAATGGTATATCTTGAAGAAAAGCAGAAAATGTTGCCAAAAATAACAGATAACTGTCCTTGAAGTCAATCCCTCAGGAAGATGCTATGGAAGAGAACATCAATGGAAGTGCCATCTTTCATACACGGTATGAGAGCTCCTGACCACTGTGTGGTCATGAGTGACCCTATGTATTTTTTGCTAATACTGGCTACCTTGCCCCCTGAATTTCTGTTCAGCTCTTCTGGTTTAATTGCATTCTGTACATCTAATTCCTCCCCTAAACTACTAAATGATTTTGAGATGCTAACTGTATCTTTCTAAGCACCTATTACTCTCCACTGTAGGAATCTTTGGAATTCTTTGCCTATATTTCTGTGTTTGATTAACTATATTTTCCATATTTTGGAGAGGAAAACAAAAGCTTTTCAAAGTGTAAGCTTTTAATTTCAGTAAAAGAACTGTAAGACTATCAAACTGAATATGAATACAGTAGTCTCATATGACAATATGTGTGCAAGGATTTTTAATTTTGGAATTTGTTTAACATTCCTCTTTTGTGTTGGTTGTTTCTTAAAAAGTAAACGGTACCATCTGTATAGACCATCTGAACTGAACTGAACCTGAACAGGAACATGAACAGAATGAACCTACAGATATTCCACAGTGCTTTGTCAAGCCTGATGGTTGCTAATTTACTTCCAGATAATATGGACAGGCAATTATTACCAGAAAACTTTAATGAACAAAAATTAAGAATAATTCTCCTAATTTTGCAAGCATTACTTTCCACAGGAGTGTGTTCTGTGGTGAAGTTTTCGGCAACATGAAATGATGAAGAAACGAGTCATAGGGGTTGGTTCTGAAACCAGCATCTGTTTTCCCACTCCTGTCAAAATCGTTTACCATTATTTAGTGTGAAGTTTGGCTTGCACATTAGCAAAGCCTGCGATACAGGGTATCAGTATACGCCTATGAGAATTGTCTATGCTGCACAGCTATCTCTGGTGTGCCTGTGTGTCCAGTCCCACATATGCTGCCGGTTCCACATATGCTACCAATAGTTGCAAATAACAATCAAAGAGTGGCAGATGAAGAATAATTCCTAGAAAATCATAATGCATCGAGACATCCTTGAGGAGAACTTGGCTTGTCTGCTTTGCTTTCATGCCCATTTGGTCCTCAAAAGCTCCATTCCCACCTCCCCTCTTCCAGCACCCTGCCTTTGGGCACTCTCCCCACCAAGGCTGGTGGGCATGACGGGAAGTCACCGGTATGACTCAACATCCTAATTTGCTCCAAGTGCTCAGCTGCTGCTGCAAGATCAGCCTGCACTCTTCTGGAGCTTGTCTCCCCCGTGGGGAAGTCAGGATAACTCGATTTGCTCCTGTCAGCGAGAGGGTGCCAAGCCAAGAGATCTGCTTCTGCTGAGCCCCTGGCACTGAAATCAAGCCTGTGGTTGTCATGCCCTTTTTGTTGCTTGGATTCACAAGGAGAGGCTGTAGGACTGCTTCCTCTCCCTGCACAACTGAACTGCACCTCCATGGGAGGCTTGAACTGTGTTTTTAAACAGGCTCCCTGCTGTTCTGTGTCACATTCTTTCTTCTTCTCCTTCCACAGCAATTTCATATATATTACGTTCTAAAACAGAGGGCAAACTCCAAAAATGAGCATCCTGCACACAATTTTCCAATGTTCATGGCCAATTTGCTGTGTTCTGCTGTGAAATTCATGACAAGGATTTCAGAAAGTATTAATATCGCATTTGATCCCTCCTTTATCCCTTGTACCCACTGATGCTTGTGTATTCACAACATGTGAAACAAAAGTGTGTGTGTGCATGTGTGGGTGTGGGTGTCTTCAAATTCCAAAATATTACTGCTTATGCATTTTATATGAATTAAATTAACCCTGCTATAACACAGACCTCAAGAAAAAAAAAATACTACTTTAGGAGGATAACTGATACTACTATAACAGAAACACCCATTTACATATTTAGTCATGTCCAGGGGTAGATCTAATGCAGAATTTAGATTTATTTATGTTTAATTCCCATTTTTACTTTTGAACCTTTTTGGTATTGTAAAATAAACAGCATGTTAGATTAGCTGCTTGGCTTACACTAAGTATTACCTTGTATTTTCTTAGAGTGAGGTGATTTTCAAGAGTACATTAATGATAATCATTAAAGGTAGGAAAAAGTTAAAATTCAAAGGAATGTCTTTGTCTTTTAGTTCCTCATTCTTTGCCAAATACATACATACATACATTATATATAAATATAAAAATTGGAAGCAGTGAAATAAAGATTTTCTTTGATTTAATTTCAAGGAAAATGTCAAACGCAGAGACACATCCACTGTCCTTTCCTAGACATCAAAGCTATTTTCAACAGAAGGGTCTCTGCTCAGCCAAAAATATAGTCTGTTTCCATACTGCAGCTGAAGTCTGCAAAAGCTCAGAGAGAAAGAGGAAAAAAAATCAGTTTTCATGGCCATGTACCAATTTCTACAGGATGAAAGATGAAAGCATTTTTGGTTGAATCAGCCAGTATCTTTTAATTAGGAGAAGCATTTCCAAAAGTGTCTAGCTGTCTCTAGGAACACAAGTCTCGGTCACTGACTTCAATTTTGCAACAAAAATTACACTATGACTTAGTGACATCTTTCACAAAAATGGGTCAATTTTTCTTTCATAAAAAATGCAAGAAAACCTGACTTTCAAGTCATTTGGCCTTTTATTATAATATATTACATCCCATGCACTGTCTTGATGACATTTACTGTTCCCTATGCAGGATCCCACAGTATGTATGAGTTGTCCGAAGTTCAAAGAGGGCAATCATTAAAATCTGACATTTATGTCAATGTGTACACAGGGAGTTTACCTTTTCATTAACGGCATATATATCTTCTGGTGGAAAAAGCTGAATATGAAGTCATGAAAGACTTGGAGTGATTTTGCGTGATCCCATTTGAGGCTAATGGGTAATTCTATATGATCGCAACTGAGATTACTGAGTAAAGGAATTGATTAAAGACATTTTTGTTGTTGTTATTTGATGTGTTGTCAGGAGGTGTTGAGTCATGCTGTGAGAAGTTTGAGTGCTGAATCTTCTGCTGTCACATACAGAAATGTCACGTTATATTACACAGCATGCAGAACCAAGTTTAAAAAAAGAATCTTTGTACATAACATGGTAGTTTGGTAAACAACACCTATCAGCTTCACAAATTTGGTTCTCCTTCCAATTAATTGTATGTTATTTTTGATGCTCTATAAGCTCAGATTTTCTCAGTGCACAAGTCCTAACAGATGTCTTTCTCCAGATGAGTAAACTGATTTTAATACAGTAAGGATATGAATGTTGTCAGCCAAACTTTAATAGGTCTTTCTTTTGTTTCAGAAGTGTTTGTTAAACTCTTCCTGAAAACACATTGCATGTGTCACACCACTGGCCCCCCTTGTTGGGCCAAGGTAAGAGTCCAGCAAACTTCTGCCTCTCGACTCATTGCAAAATACTTTCAGCAATTGCATTGTGATTTATTGAGCTCACACAAAGACTGATGCTGATGCCATATCCAGTATCAGCTGACAGGCTCAAGGGAATAGTTTTTATTCCTGACTGTATGGTATGAAGCCAGCAGGAAAAGGAATGCATGAATTTTTGCTGTGAGTTTTCACTTTAAACCAGCTTAGCTGAGTAGCAAACAGTGTGGGTCTTGCCTGCCATCCAGCTGGGCTCCCAAGCACCTGGGAGGGACACGGAGTGGAAGAAGTGAGCACTATACTCATGTATTATTTTTCCAGCACTGAGTAAGACCAGCTATTTGTTATTATGTTAAAAACAAGGCCATACCATGCAAAAAGTGGTTGCACATCTCTGAGGCATAGGACAGTCAACGATAGTGTATGTGTTCAGGAGCCTGCATTCAGTAACTCTCATTTAGGCTCATTTAAGAAGTTGAATTTGCCTTCTACAAGTGGACCTATGATCAGCATTCAAATAAATTATGTTATAGAGTCAGTAATCCATGTCTGTGGCCTCGGTTAGCTGAGACTTAATACCAGGGGCCAAAACCTGTCTCTCCAGGGACAGCTCTAGAAGTAGAAGCTATTTCAGGATGGTTTCTTGAGGAGCAAAACACTACATAATATCAACAAGAGAGGAAGGAATCAGCTGAATCAGGCCAGTAGGTAGTATTAGGCAGAACTTACAAAATAACAGCTGTTTTATGTTGGACCTTTACGCATATTGTTATTAACTTTATTTGAGAAAGAGAAAATCAATTAGATAAATTTCATCTGAGATTTCTGGTTTTATTACATTTGAAATATAGTAAAAGTCTGTACAAATTGCAGAAGAGCTTTAAACCAGCCAACTAGAAGATATAACATAAATAATACTCTTTACATAAATCTTCATCTTTGCAGAAAACATAAGAAAACTCTTCTCAGTCAAGATAAAGTGGAAATTGCTACCTTCTAAAATCTTCCAAAAAGATTTTTCCCAATTAGATACATAAAAGTATCTTCTACATCTCCATTCTAAATTTCTATATTTGCCTATCATTTTAATAAAAAAAAATAAAAATCCTCTACTTTCTTATTATTCTGATTCATGTCAGGAGTGAGAGGCACTTGATAAGACTATTTCAGTCCACAATGCAATTCCATGAAGGTATCATTTGGGTCAAGATACAGTGCTCTTACACGTTTTCCTGTCTCTCTTTTTAGAAATATACAATTTAATTTTAGTTATCATGTCTACCTAAAGACCTCTGTTGCATCTATGGTTGAAATAGCTATTCTGAGAGCTCTTTCACATTAGTATGCCTACATAATTATTACAGTAAATGCTTTAAAAGCTGCCCAAAACAGGTGAGGAGTTTTAAAAGGTTTGTGACTACAGGTAAAGTTTTCACTCATTTTAGCTTCCCTCTGCTCCTTTTAGTAACCAGCCTGCAGCTCCTAAAGCTCTGTTGAGAGTCACCTTTCAGATTTCTATACAGCTCTTAAAGACAATTACCGAATTTACCCAATAATCTAGACTAGGAGCACCCTAACAGGAGTGTGAAAGGCTAACAAGCTGGAAGCCTTTGAGGTGGCATCAGTGTCTCACATCTCTTCATGTCAGTGAGTTGCTAAAATTGTTACTAGTTCAAGAAGGCATGCACCCATGGTTTCTTCTTTCAGGCATTCCCTTCAGCTAAGGCTAGATAGTTAAGTTCTTGTATTTCAGATGTGGTAAGTGGGCTGAAATGTCAGAATTTACTCCCCAGGAACTTCACAAACAAGGTTTTCTGTGTTGCACGGAGAACTGAGCTGTTAGCAGGGGGAGAAATTGTCTAATTCCCAACACACCTATATATGTATATAGGTGTATACATATATACTTAATAAAGGGAATGCCATTTCCAACCTCTTTTAACCCATGATCTGAGCAAGGTGCTGATGAAAAGATAAGATTTCTTTTAAAGATACTTCCTTCTTGAAAACATCGAGCATGATGCAGCTGTTACTCTGTCATGTATGGTCTGACAATGCTCAGTTGTGAGGAAAGACATCCCACTCCTTGTTCAGCCTGGGAAACTGCTAAAGTTGGTGAAAACAGTCCAAGATACCACTTCTCAGAGCTGACAGCCTCCCAGCACTGGAGCAGAGTTAGCCATCCTCACTCTCCTCCTTTCTGAATTACCTCACTGATATCAACAGGATTACTTTAGCTACAGGTACCATTTGGTGTGAGCCAAAATAGCAGAACCCAACCTAGAGGTCCTGTTAATAACTATCATGTTCAAATTCAATTTTCATGTTCAGTAAAGCCGTGCATGTACACATTATGACAAACGAAATAATGCAGTAATTAATATCACCAGCACCACAAGCCATTAAGAGTTTAGAAGCACACAGCAATACAATTTGATAATCTAGGACAGTAAGTTGAGATTACATAGTTGACACTAAAAGTATAATTTGCATAAACTCTGCCTACTGAAATGGGATGTAAACAAAGACACCGGTTCTGGTATCTTGTATAGAAAACAACTGGCACTGTATCAAGGCCTGGATTGAAGACTGATGCAGAGCAAAGAGTGCCACCTACAGAAATCCTGGGAACATTTCCTTCAGCACTTTAGGTCCACTTTCCATTTGCAGACCATCTATGATGATGTTTAGTTAGCACGGTCTGGTGAGATCAAATCCAAGCCACTATGCTCTCAGAACCAATGAATTAAGTGGAAAGCAAACTAACATAAGAGCAAAGCTGCTACACAAAAGAGATGTTTGAAAAATTTGCTAACACTACAACTATAAGAAATAATCTTACCAGCTCAGAACAAACCTGCTTTGGATGTACAGTCTTCCCACATGCTTGATATCATGATATGGCACATTTAACACTTGCACAGAATCTGCAATACACAGTACCATGAGAAAACCTCACAAGTGCTGCTGCAATTTTACTTTCATAAGGGCACTCTGGACTGCAAGCTCTCAATGAAAAGAAGCACAGAAGTAAAAATCTATGCATTTCTTCCTACTCTGCCTGTATTTGCCCAAGTCCAGAAATATGCTGCTCAGTAAGGTTAACTGTATGGCAGCTTCCTCAGTAACTAGAGGCTAGTCAGCAGTTCAGAAACAGATGGTAGGTTAAATAGTCTTAGCTGGTAGGAGTTTTTGCTTTGGCCCTTTCCACTTGCCTTTAGACTAATACATGACCATATTGAGACAGGAAGGTTTTAAGTAGTGGTCAAAAAACACAACAGGCATTCCTTAGCCACGTGCAAATATTTCCCCATCCAGCCCATAAACTGCTGTCATCCATTTAACAATGACCATAGCGATAATGAAAATAATGTGAGCTCCAAATTCTATATAAAAATATCATTGTTCTGGGGGTGGTGATACTCAGGTCTACAATGAACAAGGAAATAAGGGTGCTGGGGTAGGGGAGAGAACAAAAAAGAAAAGATCTTTCCTTTTGTAGCTGATATTTGTAAAAAGTTCTAAAATCTTTGGGGGTTTTATGTGTCATATGGCTTCCATATCCTGAAAAATCAGACTATTTGGGGCTGAACCTGATCAGTCTGCTCAGCTACTGTGTGTCTGCCAAGGTTTGAGCCAATAACATATTGCAAGAGCCAGTGCAGTAATTATACAGTCTGATCTCTGCATGCTACCAAAATAAACTCATAGCTAATGATGGCAGTGCTACCACCATTTAGCAGGTTGAAGATGTGTGCCATATTTAATGCCTCCTCATGAGATCGGTTTCCTAATCTGAAAGAGAGTTAAGACACTTAGAGAGAAACGTGCAGCTACTCCTTTCTGCTGTTTTCAACCCACTCCTGGTCACATTGGGCCTCTCCACTCTATCCTTCAAATAAACAGAAAAGCTGCTTTCACAGCTCATCTCCAGATACAAAATTACTTTCATGGTGGCTGAGCGCTCTCTGCTATCCAAATTTCTCACAAAACCCATTGCTTTCATTTTCTTGTGCTACTGAGCTGAACAAAGATAAAAGGAGTCAAATAAAGATTATTGATTTAATGTTATCACTTCTCATTCTTTCTCCTCCTTCAGAGCATTGTTGTGTATTTTATACCAACATATGCAGCAGCAGCAATGCCATGAAAAAGTCAGCTTTGTGACTCTTTGCAGGCTTGAGTTATCAGCAGCCACCTGTGCCGTACGATGTACTGAGGAATTAGTGATTTGGAAAATTATCCAATCCATACTATCAAATCAAGGGAAAGATCTACTGCTCGCAATTACTTTCTCAGAGCTTGCTGCTGCTCCTTCTTGCATTTGATAAAATTCAGCTAGTGGAACTACAGAACTGGCCCTTTAGAGTGCAAATTCATCAGGCTTTATAAGTATATTCTCAATGCCACAAAATACAATAGAATTATTACTAGGGAGTAATTAATTTATTTTTTTTCCTTTCATGTTGAAGCTAGGTTATAAATCTGATAAGTTATGGCTACATTCCCATTCCCACGTGTATACAAACCCAAACAAAATGAAAGCTTGGAATTCAATGTAGCAAAAGTTAACATTTTCTGTGATGGCAATGATCACGTTTCCTGTAGACATAAAATGAGGCAACCTCTCAAGAACCAGAATATGAGCAATCATGAGCCCTTACAGATATTTTTCCAAAAGTAACATTAATATGGATTCATTAAATCTTTTTACGAAGGGCAGAAAAATGAGACCCAGTCCCCAGAGAGATTTTGGGTTTATCCTTTCTGAACCCAGTATCGTGAAAAAATCTTGGCACAGCTGATGGCACAGCTAAAATTTATGCAATATAAAATGTTGCAAGTGTTTATTTGAAAGAAGCCTCAATACCTGGAGACATTTTTTCTGGGAAAAAAAAATTAAATTATCCCACAGTCACAAGACTTCATAAGAGAAAACCCAAAGAAGTGGAAACTACTAGCTGTAATTTATGAATGCAGAATACCTATCAACATTTTGAAAATAATTGGATGCATTAAAGTTTTCAGAAGAGCAGAATTTACATTTATATATCTAAGTACACAACTTACGCTTTAGCATGTATTTTATGACAGATTGGGAACAGAAACAGGCTAACACAGTTCCCTGGTTAGGACAGACACCTCAGGCTGTGGTGAAACATGACCTTTATAGATATCTAGCAAAAAAAAAACATTTAAGAAACAGATATAACATCGTGACCTTTTTAGATACATAGCATAAAACATCTAAGGGGAAAATCCTGCCCCTCTTCCCTCTGCCACAGAAGCCACAGGCACAGCAGGAACTGCCCAAAGGGCTGGTGGTGGTACCGGAGTCACTGTTTAACTAAATCCCAAAATTAAAGTAACAGCAGGGCTGATTGCACCTAACTTTGCCACCTATGTGTCTGTTATTTAGGCTCTCTCTACAGTTGCTAGAGGCAGCTCCAAAAGTGGTGCTTAAAATAAATATTTAAGGCAGAATATATGAATTGCAAAACAGAATATATTAATTGTTCTTTGGAGGTACTTCCACTGCTTTGACTACACAAGGACTACTAATTTCTAACTAGAGTTCACTCAGATGAACTGTACCTCAAGGGATAACAATATTATCACACCCTTTGGTGATAAGGGGCTGTTTCTTTTGCTCCAGTATGCAGGAGAGATCACATTTTACTGCAATTGGTGTATGACACAGGATTTCCTTGATCAAACAGAAGCCAAGGCTTAGCATTATTTTTCTGTACTTTTGCTTCTTAATGGAAAATAATCTTGTAGAACTGGAATTACTTCTTTGACAGTTTTTTGTTTTCTCTTCTCCCATTATAAAACATAAAAAGCAAGTGAGAGTTTATTTCATTAACTCTGAGAAATTAAAGATGTAGCATGCTACTGATAGCATTACTGCTGCTGGCCCTGACACAGGCAATCTCATTCTAGATACAGTCTGCAGGGTATTTTTACCAGAAGAGTGCCAGAAGTATTATTAAACTTTCAAAGGAGAAATTTTGGAGAAATGATAGTACAGTGGCTAACAAGAACTTGAAAAACAGAAATGAAATAAAATCACTAGAAAGGATTGGTGCTCCTCAGAAAAAGATTAAGAGGGTATCAAAAATCCATGATGAAGAAAGCAGGAGAAGAATAAAATCCTGATGGCAAGATCCAAGAGGCCAGTTAAGTTGGACAGAAATTAATTAAAATTTGGAACGTAACTGTTTGATAGAGCCAGAATTGAAGTATAGGCCACAGCCAGGAAACTGAAAGAGGAAAATCTGAGTCTAAAATTATTTTGAAGTGAAAATCACATAAGAGATACTTTGAGGACATCAGAATGGGGAGAATGAGAAAAATTTACTCAAGACCATAAAAGGTTAATGAAGCAGTTAAGGAAAGAAAAGATCCTTCCATGAAGCCAAACGATCCTTTCCCTCAGTGGAACAAGAGACCCTTGCTCCTCTCCAGTAATTCAGATGAAATACTCTCAAAACGGAGGTGCCAGGTGTTCTGGAACAAATAGCAAGGATCCAAAGCTCCCAGAAAAGCAGATCTACAGGTAATTGGAAATGTTTATAAAATAATCTCTCTCTGCTGGTTCTGATGCACACAGCACACCACAGCTGTATTTAAAATCAATCCAGAGCTATAGAATCACTCCAGCGAATTACTGACCAGTGGATGTAAATGACAGTTCAAATCAGAAAAACAAAGCACTTGGATGATTATGATAACAAAGGGCCTAATCAGCACTGTTTCTTGGAAGAAACATCATGTCTTTTCTTTTAAGACTATACCTGTATGTTTTATTTTCTAGAAAAGCCAACTTCAGTGCTCTTTGATGTCCTTACAAAAATTGTGCCCCTACAATTCAGAATTATTCTCTAAATTAGATTAAAAGTAAAATACAATTCTTTAAAGATTATATTATATAATATGTTTTAAAATAAGACTGTATAACCCAGCCTCACAAAGAGCAGTGCTTACTACAGAGGATGCAGTGATAGTGGCATAACAGAAAAAACAAGTAAGATCTCACTTGAGATTGGTGTAGTGCTGAAGAAAGATGTTGTAGAGCTACAGTCTTAGAAAACTTGTCATGTGTTGAAAATCATTAATAAAGAAGAATCTTTTGACATACCTTATTTAGAGTGACAAAATTATTTTTCAGCATCACTTATAAGAGATGAGTAGAGGTAAGGAGTTATAAAGTAAAGAGGAAAACACTGCCCCAGACCAACAAATGGCCAGAAGATAAAAAACCTCAAAGAATATGATTAAATGGTACGTTTTTATCATGGCAAAAGAATAACGGCAGGGCATCTCCTGGTTACTTTCTAGGCTCCTGGCTGTTCATTAATAATCTAGAAAGGGATGGTGTGTATGTAGGCAGCAAAACAGGCACATAGTGATTTTTCAGGTTTTTCAGGACAGAGAGGACAATGAGTTCAGGGTTTTGTCAGAATATAGCTTTGCCTCTTTTTTTTGACAATTTTGTCTTAATTAATCGCAAACTAACAAATTCTTAAAACCACTGGGCTGCTCAATATAGAATACAATAGTTTTACCATCACTTAATTCTTTATGAACTCAAAATTATTTTGATTTCACCAGATAAGCCCACAAGTTACATATACTTTTTATTTTCTGTTCTCCTTTTTTCTTTCAGAAAATTTCCCAGAAAACAATGTAGGGTTTAACAGCAACACAAATTAAGCTATCAAGATCAAACACCAGGAAACCTGAGAAATCAAGCTTAATCCACTAATGTAGATTCTTCAGTGCTGAGCTTACACATACTTTCTATATTTCATTTTCCCATTAAATACCAATACTCCTTATTTGACCTACTGTCCTCTCTAGGGAAGGGAAAAAAATAACATTTTTTTTTTAAAAAAAAATTTCTTTCCCTCAAAAATAAAATACTAATAACAACAAGCCTTTTTAAAAATAAATCAAAACTGATAATGAAAATTATTCTGTTCTTACCAGATTTCAAAGACATCTTTAAACTTTTATACTTAATATAATCTAGAAGTTAATTTTTAAGGAAATATTCACAAAAGGTTTCTCTTACAGTACTAGGTCTGGGAGATTCACCTGCCATTCTATCCTGTGCAAATGCACAGGTTTTATAATGTACCTAATTTCTTTGTCCCTCAAAGCCCTAAGAAGAGAAAAATTGTCAAGTTCTTGAAATCATCACAGCAGCCGTACTCTGTATACAAGTGTGGAATCATAAGACTGCCTCTTAAGGTCAGTGCAGCTTATGGTAATGAATATGGAAAGGTTACTATTGTTGTCTTTTGTTGATTTCTCCTCACAAAAATGCAAAGAACAAAAAGGTCACTAAGCAATGTTTCTAAGCTACTTTGGAATTTACTAATCTATCACTGAAGAAAATAAAAAAGGGTTAATAAAATACACTCTAGACACAGAAAATCAGATTAGAGGTGGCATTTCACTGTGAAACCTTCTTTAGATAGAGAAAAAATAACCCCAAAATCAGAAAGGAAAGCTAGTGTCAGACTTTGATCACTAAATAAATATTTACAAACCGAATAAAGCTTTTTAAAGTACAAGGCTGGAGCACCGTAACACATCACTGAGGAAAACATCTGTGACAGTGGAGCTGACATCTAATACTGTAATGAATGCTAGATGCAACCATTTTATGAAAATTGCATTTGTCCAGATCAGTGAAAGTCACTGTATATTAAGTTTTATAGACCAAGCCTATAGTGGAAGTGTTTGATAAAGCAAGCAGGGTGACAATGCAATGGCAAGACTTGAGCATGATGTACTAAATTATCAAGTGAGAGATATCCATGGAGGACACAAACTTGCATGTTCACTCTTGAATAGTGAAGTGTTCAAATTAGAGGAACTTTGAGCCTGAAAGAAGCCCTGTCAAAGGCAACCTGGACTGGTTGGCAAAGGGGCAAAGGGCCTAGGACTCTGCAGAACACGGCAAAGGTGCTGCTCCTTCTTGGGTCCAGGCTTGTGAAAACTTAGGTGCAGTCAAAGTTTAAAATTATGTCTCTCTCCTTTGACATACATTTGTCCTGAATAAACGATAAATGGCTTTCAACCATGATTTGGTTGTTGTCAGTGTCTTCAAGTGGAGGATTCACAAATAAGTCAGATCTACTATGGAAATCCCTGATGATTTCTAGGAGCTGTAGGGTCAGGAGATGATCTGAGAGAAGGAGAAACTTATATTTCCCTCTCAATACACAGATCTGGAGATACACAACCACAAATGCACTCTGAGGTGCACTTCAGGGCCTATCTGAAATAGCATGAATAAAAGGTAAAATTTTTACTAAGAAAAATGAGTAAGAAACTAATTGTGTTTCTATATGGGTATTGCCATATATAAGTCAACAGAATATGCATGTCATAGATTCTGAATTATTACATATATTTATATTTCTGTAGTTTTCTCATGTTGTGTGGCCCTTTAGCTTTGCAGTAATATGTCTACAGTATTTGTGCCATGTGATGACAGAGTGGAAGCAGCAGCATAATCTTGACATTCTGGCATTGCTCTTCATCTATCTTGCCTTTTGTGGAGGTTACTATATTATTTAAAATGCCAAATGATCAGAACAATATAGATAAGCCAAATTCCATGAATTTTAATGGGAATATTTTACACTTTAAATTCAAAATAGACTTCTTGTTTGAGTGGAGGACCAGCTTTGAAGATAACTGTGCAAACAGTGACAACGTTGAATTGAGCTGTTTGGTAGAATAAGTTTAGAATGAAGGAGAACGTGTAAGTATTTTCATGAAACAGCCCTTACACTGTTAAGGGATAGGTTAATCCATTTTAGAAATTTTGAAGGCATAAAGCAATGCAAGTTTTCCATGTAATGGCTGGTGCTGCTGGACTTATGTGATCATTTGGTCATGTTTTTAAAAATAGAGATTACAGAATTAAGGGACATAATTACCCATGTTGCACTGGAAATAGGCATCACTAATTTATCCATTTTCTGTTACAGAGAATCTATTCTATTACAGAATCTTTAACAAAAGTAATTTTAAATAGAATTTTTAAACAGTAGGACCATTTTCTCATGCTGAGCTTATTCTTTTGTGAATGTATTTATATACAAGCAAAGATCTGAATTTGAATGTGCTTCTCAAGACAATTTTATGTTGAAGCCACACATGAGGTTATGTCTGGATGGAGTGTAGTGAAGAGAAAAGATTTTCAGGTTTTACCTGAATTTTCATTTCAGTAAATAAGCCAAATGCTCTGCCTTGGTCATATAAAGGTCAAGAAAATACAAAGATTTTCTTTTTATCTTAAGAGTTTTTGTAAAGCAAGGAAATTGTAGGTGGAATGATTTGGAAATTATTTCCTTTTAAAAATTTCTACAGCAGTCAATTCACATCCTAAAAATACAGTTTATTTGTTGGAAGAGGTATCCTGTGCTGAAATAGCCTTTCCTACTCCTTCCTGTTGCAAAGAGGAATCAGCACAAACTGGAGAATATGACACAAACCATTACAGAGCATTGGAGAGGGTACTGAGCATAGCATGGCTGGATGAGAAAAAAAGTGAAACAAGATAATTATTTTTCCTTTTTCTCTGTAACAGGATTGTTCAAAAGTCCATATGTATTTAGCAGTGGATATGCACTACTTACTTCAATGGTTAAGGATGAGATTTGGGGAAATTTAGCTATCCATTTCATTAAATAGTATCCTAAAATACTGGAATTCAGTGAAGAGCATTTATTTATTTATTACTTCACAAACCATTATTTTTTGGCAAGGTCTTTGCAAAAAATTGAGTAAGTAAGTATAAAACTAAACAGACACGTTAGTACACAGCTGGAGGTCAGACGCATTCTTAAGAAAATGAATTCTTCAGCCTAACTTCTGCATCCTTCTCAAGTTGTTACAGGACATCTCACTTTTTCCTAAAACAGTTACGAGGCTGATACCTGTGGTATTTACCTACTCTGAAGGCGCTGTAATGATCAGCTAACTCTCCCTTGCCCAGAAAGACAGAAACCCCATGCATTAGTTGGACAAAATCAGTAAAGCGCTCTATAACTGATGATGATAATGACTCGACAGTGATTCACTACCACAGACACAGTTATCAGGGTAGCAAGGGACGAAAAAATGACTTGAGTACTCCTGGAAAGAAGCAGTCATGATGTCTTTTCACACAATATGGGTAAAATAAAAGAAGATATGTTATTGTGGGTCTCCTCTGTGAAAAAAAACTCTCACAGTGTTTAAAATATATAAAAAAAGACCTAATGCCTTTTTACAGATTTTTTTTCTCTCTAGATAAACTGGATTGAAAGTTAGATATAATTAGATTTCTATAAATGATTGCCATCACTAACCACAGCAAAGGACAAATCAAACAGATGACTCATTTTCAATGATGGCTATCAATCTACCAAACACAAGAAGAAAAAATCTAGTTTTTTATATACCATTAAAATGACAGGCAACATCCAGCACGGATTATTCAGGCGGACCAGAAAAACATTTTTTCTTTCCTTCTCTAGACATTATAAAATTCTATAAAAAAACCTGAACTGCTAGAAGAGTGAAATCAGTTCTACCAACACATACATGCGTAAGAAAAAGAATAAATAACAAATCTGACATACATTCTTCCACAGAAATGTTTATTTTTGTTTATGAGACATGAACAGGGGAAAAAAGAATTCTGAAATTTGAAATATGATGAGGTTATTTCCTAATCTGCCTGAAAATGTTTGGAATGCTCTGTGAAAGAGACTTTAACAAAATATTTTGTATCAAATGAAAGAGTTAGTTATGCTTTCATTCTGATCTACTTTATTTATTTTCTATAAAATTATAAGGCTGAAACTTCAATATGCTTTCAGTTCATTTTGATGTAAGCATCCTTATATTTTAAAAACGGTTCAGCTGTGGTCTGTTTAATTAACAGTAGCCTAAGTATGTGCAGCAATACAGACACGGTACACATGCGTATTTTAGATACTGAGGGAAGGTGTTGTTACTGAGGCATAACAGACACTTTTGCAAACTGTACATAGCACTAATACTCACATGTATACTTTTCTAGTTCAGAGGACAAAACTTGGCTTTCCATTTCTGATCCCTCCAAGTAATAGATTTCCTATAACCATGCATTTCAAGCAGAAAACAGCCAATGGATTTTTAAAAGGGACCCTTTTCAGAGCCAACCATAACTAACAGAAACAGGACAATTTAGAACTTAATCCTTCCTCACTGCAGATTTTCAATTGACTTTACTTGCATTGGGATTGGGGCATTAAAGGAGATACAGAAATTAGGTTTGAACAACCTACTAAGTAAGTAGACCTATCTGCACTCCTTACTTAGATACAAAGCTGATCATTAATAAGCTTGTAATTTAGGGGAAAAAATCAAGGTTCTCAAGCACCTTTCAGAACCAGAGTGGAGGACTACATTCAAGGAGTAATGACAGAAAGGAAAGAACAAAATTGCAACTGCCTTTCTTCCAACTACAAAAAAAAAAAAAAAGAAAATCAATTTCTCGATAAACTGAGAGTCTCAGATACTCTTCACACAGGAGAA
Organism: Mesitornis unicolor; assembly: GCF_000695765.1. NCBI lineage: Eukaryota > Metazoa > Chordata > Aves > Mesitornithiformes > Mesitornithidae > Mesitornis > Mesitornis unicolor. The sequence continues at coordinate 50,993 of NW_010187139.1, read as the reverse complement.
CAGACAGCATTGTGATTCTTTTTTTTGAAATATATATGAAGATAAATACCTTAATTGGTGAAAGAGAAGTACCTGTACCTGGCAGTGATTTGAAGATTTTCATTTTTGTGAACAGAAGTCAAGTCTTTTAAAGAAGGTCAGCAGAACTTCAAAAGAATAGTAAAAATATCAGTCTACCCTTTACTTCACACATTTTTCTATCTCATTGAGAGAAGAATCAAACTTCTGCATGAAGATGCCTGTTTTGTTCCAATAACTTATAGTATAGTCTCTTCCTGAAGCCCCTGCACAAATGAACAGCTTTGAATTGCATCCACTGCTTAAGGCAGCACATCACTCTGTCAGGCTGAAACAGCTGTAGCCAGCGGTTTAAATCAAATTCATAAAATGCAGGGACTGATATTTTCAGAAGAAAATAACAACTAATATAGATGAAAATAAAAAAAAGGTTTATATTAATCTCCAATTTATTTCATTTTAAAGAACGAAGCTTGGAACGGGGAAAGGGTCGAGCCTAGAAATGAAGCACTCTGAGGACAAGGTGATTTGATGCTGTATCTAATGACCAAATTTTGGCAAGGGAGAATAGGAAGCAAATGACAAGGATGGAGTGAAAGCTCACTCCTGCAAAAGTTTACAAAGAAATTCTCTGCACTAGCTCAGTTTGAAGATCTGACATAAACACGTCTGCAGCTCAGCTAAGGAAACGCCTCATATCTTAGTATGGATTCATCCCTTCTTCCCAGGAAGCTGTTGCAGCCCCATGGGAGAGATGCAGCAGCAGACAAGTGCCTGCAGGACCACAGGTTTAGGGTGGTGCCACTTGGTCAGATTTCCAGGTTTCTAGACCTGACTACTAGGAAGGTTTGCAGATCTGTAGTGTTTCTGATGTGTCCTAAGCTCTGACAATAATAATTAAAGAACAGAGGGGATCATGATGACAGGGATATAGACACACATATGCTAATTATCTTATTTCCTCATTAATGACAAGGATCAAAACTTTGAAATCAAAGATTTTAAAGTGATGAAATAGAACTTTGAACAACCTGGTAGGCAAAATAATTCAGATAATTCCCTTATTTAATAAAAATTCCCTTTCAATCTATCCCATGCTTTTTCCTCTGTTTCCTTCATTCATTCCTTCACCATTCACATGCATTTGAATGGTGGAGGTGGATGTAGGTAGCTAAATAACTTCTGAATTATCACACAGTACTTTTTTGTTTCCTTGCTTAACTTCTTTTCCTTGCCTGTTTTAATCTTCTCTTCTGCCCCTTCGCTCTGTTTATCGTGTCTTCATTCCCCAGCTGTTTCTCTGTTGGGTCTCTCTACCTTTGGAGCCTCCATCCTCCCCCACGGGAAGCCCAGGAGTGGGCAAGGAGCCACTCCGAGCAGCTTCTGCCCGCAGACCGCTGGCAGGGCAGGAGGACAAGCACGGCAGCAGCTTTCCCACTTCTCCTCTAGGCAAAAAGCAGCAAACCTCCGGGACCGGCAGTGGCCCGAGGCAGCAGTCAGCCCCTCTCCTGCATCTTGCACCCCCCATACGTTCCACACTACGCAGTCCTCGCGCCCAGAAGGCAGAAGATGCACTGCCTCGGCAATGCTCATCCACTACACCTCAAAGCCAAGGATTTTTACTAGTTAGCACTTAATTCATAAAGGCCGAAATGATACCTGGTAGAGGTCGATATGAATGCTCTGCGCAAGGCTGAGGTGCCATTTGGTCTGCAGGGTTTGAAAACAAACCCAGAATCCTCCAAATGAGTCTGACAGTTCCTGTATTAATTGGCTATCGTACTGCATCCATGCATGCAGTGCTGGTAATTAAGGCAGAGTCAACACTCATACACCCCCAGATTTAAAGAAAGATTGCTTGGTTAATTAGTTTACAATTTGGGTTTGTATGCTTCTAGAAATTGTTCCAATAATAAGTTAGTTATACTATTATTACAGAATTAAAAACTATCAGTAATGCAGCTCTAAGTAATGTTTCTGATTTAAGGCATAACACCTGAATTTTGAGAATTAGTTTTTTTAATGGTATGAGAAAGAACATTTTTCAAGTTTAAAAGATTTGTCTAAACAAGTTTGATCATCAAGAAGAGGAATATTGGGTTTTCCCCCATTTCACCAACACAACACATCATATTCAATTTATCTTTTTTTTAGAATCACAACTACATTAAATTAACCCATTATGAGACACAGAAAACTGACAAATTTCCTCAGCTCAGCAATACAAGTATTTGCAGTTTAAAGAGCTCACCACAAAAACTTTACATACTGTATCTGATACACTGTATCTGTTACCAAAGATATGTATCTAAGCACGGCAAATTGTCATTTTTGGGGCAATGCATAGCAGGGAACAGCAATAACGAAGGTAAAAAACCCACAACAGTATAAGGTACAATAACAGAGTTCAGGATGTAATCACTTAGCTGCTGTCTCTGACCACAGTGGTAGAATACTACTTTCCAGCTGAGTTTAGTCTCTGAAGGTCATTAGAGATGTGTACCAATAAACATACACTCTGCTATCAGATTAGCAGACAAAACAGTTTCCATGGCAACCATTGGACAAGAGAGCTCGCCTGCATTCAGCATTAATTTAAAATATTTTTTTTTCCTCCCTCAGTCTCCTTGGAGTCAGTACTGTGAAACACAAGTGCTCGCAAGCTCTCTAATCTGCGGCTGCCTTTGAAAACCCATCCAATGTGTGTTGAAGCTGAGCCAATTAACATTACGAGAATTGGGTGAATTGCAGAGAATCTGGCAAGGCTGTGTTTACCAATTAGGGTTTTTTTTTATGATGCAAATGTTGCTGAATAAAAGCCAGCTATGCTGAATATGAAACTGTTAATTGCATTTTTCAGATACACGGCTACAAGGTGAAACTAATCATACAAATGATAACTGGGTTTTACCACCTACGGTGCTTTGGTATTGCACTTTTGCTAATCTGTATTAAAATAGCCCATAAATTTTTACAGCGAAAGAAAACGCAGACCTTAGTACACCCTTCTGAATTTTTGGGGACATAAGGAATCAGCGAAATTAGATATAGGTAACAAGGAAAGCAATCAAATTTTTGGTAATAAATATCAGTGTGTTTTTTTTTAAGAACATATGCATTTGCTACAAAACAAAGAGAAGCATAATCCATTCAGCTCAAAAGAAAATTCTCCTGGTAAAAGAGACTGGTAAAGATGTCGATGAGTAGGAAGTTTTCTGAGTGAATCAGTCCAAAGGAGGATTGCAGATGAGAATGGAAAATGCTTGGTTCGAAAATCCTAAAGAAAATAGGATAATGTATATTTATGGAGAAGTTTACTACATACTTTACAAACAGCAGGACAGCCCAATACATAAGACTCCAGATTGCTGACAGGATTTGGGAATACTTTAGCCTGAAGAGACGCTTATAAAGAGGACCCTACGTCTAGTTGGTCCAAGTGTGTATATTTTTTAAAAAGACTTAAAATATTATCTATTTTCAAGTATTATAATTCAGTATTGGAAAAGACAGGCAAATGGATTTTGTATATAGACCTACCCATAAATTAAGCCATATTTCTTCAAGGGTAAAACTCATCTCACTTAAGGGAGCCCTTAATGAGAAATATTTAGAAAAAGTAGTTAAATTAAATCCTTCAATAAAGTTTTTGATAGTATGGCAGTATCTAGAAACAGTGAAATGTTATTTGAATTTTATTATTTTCTGCAAAGATTTCTCAGTGTGGAAAAAGAAAAAATAAATACATTTTTAACCTTTTTCTCTTGTAAATGAGACATTGAAGTTTATTATATAAAACTATGAGATTAATTTTCTGATGTGCATCTGGTGAGTATTTAAACAGAAAGAATGCCTAAAAATGTCACAAATTACTCTACCACTAAACAGCAGACACTGCCACTAACACTACAACTATCTCATCCACTTGGAAGTATGAAATGCATTGCGTACACTTAGCTAATTGTTTCCTGTGACAGATTAAATTAAACAGTGGTGACAAATAAAACGAGGTCCTAAGGACATTGGAGTAAGCAGGTTCAGTTTTCTTCAGGTGTGATAAAAATCCAGTGTCCCAAAGTGCTCTAGAAGCTTTAATCAATTCTTCATTGAGTCTTTATGAGAAAAAGAAGTAAAAACTTTCCCATTCTGTAAATAATTTGTGTGCCCCTTTCCTTAACTGTGTCAGTCATGTAGAATTAGAAACAAATAGGAAATCTCCTGTCATCAATTAATTTATCGTAAAGTTTTCTCTATGCCTGTCCCTTTGTCTTTTAGAAGACAAAGCCTGCAGCACGACAAACATTAGGAGAGCATAAATATTTGCTAAACTAATTCATTTTGTGGCCAGCAATCATATGTACATGACACTTAGAAAAAAGAAGAAAACATCAGGCAGAGAGGGTTTTCAAATGTTGCACTTAAAGAAGAGGATCAAAGTAAATGCTGCGAAGAATAACCACAACTAGAGTAATACACTAGACAACTTCAATTGAAAGTGGCATGGCTTAAAGTAACAAGATAATAGGGTTGAATAATGCAAATGACCATATCCCATGTGGGTTTGCACTACAAGAGATCCTAAAACCACAGAAAATTAGGAAAAGGCATTGAAGAGCAGATTCTTGAAGAGATTTTCCTAAAAGAATAGAGAAAATGAGGACAGCTGGGAACCTTGAATGCACAGCAGGATGAGGGGCAAGGGAATGATTTGCTCTATAATAAGAACTGAGGGAAACAGTGACAATTGTAGAAAGTGCATGAAGAAAACTAGCCAGGAATGAATGGCCCATGTGTTTCTGAACTGCACTGGCAATCAATCATCTATTTTCCAGCAAAAGACAAAATACAATTTTGAATTGCAACTGCTGCCAGGGTGTGCTTAGCCCAGATCGGCACAGCATTAAGACAGCAAGAGAAACTCTGTCAGACTTGATAAAATGCTTATTAGAAGAGACGAGTTTTTATGTGCTTTGGAAGACAGATGGGTCATGTCAGAAATGAACTGTGTCTAAATGACATGCTTCTCTCCACTCTTTTGTGTATTTATTTACTTGAGCTTTTCATATGCTTGGGTTGATTCACAGGATGCTACAGACATCCAATAGCACTGGTATATACACCTCTGATAGCTAAAGATTTGAATTCTCTTCAGAGTCTTCTTGTAATCAGGCATTTACTGCAGGTCTGTTCACTTCCATTGTCCATAATGTTAAAAGGTACAGATTTGTAAAATTTGTTTTGTGAGAACTTAGAAGCTATTCAAAAGTGGCCAGAAATAATTTTGGTTTCAATTGTTGCAGTGTATAAATTTGAAGACCTTGGATCTTGGGCTTAAAGAAGAAGAGAAAAATTAAAGTAATAGAGATAGCGATCAAAGGATAACAAAACACAATTGTTACTGAAGATTAAAAAGCACTGAAAAATCTGACTGATTATCTCTGCAAACAAGCTATCGGATTGCTGGAAATTGTTGGAAGTGTGGAGGCTATTAGGAAAAAGATAGCTTTGCGATGAATGACAAAAGTTATGGTCTGCCTTGTATCCCTTGAACTGTAGATAGATGAGCAACAAATCCTCTGGTTCTTGACAAAGAAACATAATTTTAAAATTATATCATGAACAGCAGTCCAGTATCACAGTATAAGGAAACTCACCACTTTTGAATAAGATTATTTGGCAACAGAAGGTTAGAACATAAAGCAACTATTACAAATTATCGGTGTACAATTATAATAAGCGAGATGCAGGACATTTCCCAAGGCTTAATTGACCAGCTGGGAAGAACTGATATGTAATGGACTCAAGGAAACAATTTAGGCCAGAAGATCACTAAGATTAAAACTGGAATCTTTTAAACAGATCCTTCTTTCAGATACGTCTTTTGTTGCTTTTTCGGTTTGGGGTGTTTTGGTTTTTTTTCAAATATGAAAATGCACAACACACAAGACCCATGGAAATGCAACCATTTAAAATGATAATGTAGAAAAAAAACAGATACCATGACATTCAGAATATACGTGTGCTCAACAAACACACAGAAGGATGGATTATCTCTTCCTTGAAGACTGCTTGATACTAAAAAGACAAGAAGTAAGGAAGAGAATGAAAAGGGTAAGAATAAAAACACAAAAATAATTAAAATGATAACTGGGCAACGTTTTGTGACAATGTTGATTACCCTTGAACACACTTGGCTGTTCAACCTGGCTGGGGATATACTGTTCCTAGTTCTTGATATGCATTAGCCAGGCTTTTGCAGGTGTCATAGAAAGGATTCAAAACCAGAAAATAATTCACCTTAGCAATCCAACTTAGGAGAACATGTCCCATACTCCTAAAGAAGTGTGAGAAAGGTGTGGCTACAATAATGTCTAGGACATGGATAAATCAAGTAACACTATTATTTTCTATTGCTGGAACTCTGATGCTTCTTCATCTTGATCTAGAGTTTGCAATCCCATCATAATAAAGTAGGTTTATACACAACTGGCAGTATAAATGCAGTCTGAGTACACTGGAAATCTGGATTGTTGATTTTTTAATTATTTTCTACTCAGTGTCGCTACTTTAAGGATGTAATATCACAGATGACAATCTTTACTATGTTAACAGGGAACTTCTCCAAGTTATTATTATAAAGAAATGTTTTCTCCCTCCTCGGCACCATGGTGACTGCAGCACTAAAAATAAGCACCGTCTACAGAGAGATGAATGAAGATATGAACGTGGCATTCTGCAAGCCACAGCCAATAAAACTGTTGAAATTTGGATGGAAATAATACGGAAAGAAAACTCACTGTTATTTTGCCAACAAGCATTTGAAATGCAAGTATCACAGAGCTGGAGGCACATGAGCGTGAGTCAGTAGTATCCTACCTGTCCTTCTTCTGAGAGTTTCAGCAGACTTCTACACACAGTTGACATAATTGCTCTTGACTCAAAGTCCAGATGCTATTGTTAACTCTAGGGGTTGTAGTCTCTTAAGGTTACAAAATACAGCACAATATAATCATGATAAACTTGGTAAGCAAAATGCCTAGACACCCTCTTGGCCCAAGATGAATCCCATTGTGATGTTGCATCAGCTTCTCCTGAATTCTGATTTACATGGAGTAAAATTTGCATTTTTTGCATTATAAGATGATGTCCAATATGTGTCAGAGTAATTAATTTGATAAGTTACGCAACTACTTCAAAAAGCTACTGGATATCAAACTGTAAAGAGCTGAAGATTGTATACATAGAGAAATACTTTTTTAATCGGGAAGTGTTTGGATATTTAATCTCACCCATGTTTTTGTGTACATGTTTGCAATACTTTTATCTCTAAAAAGTTCTTACAATCCTAGTGTGAAAAGGAACAGTTCTTTCTCTACAGGTCATTGAGACCTCCACAGAGAGCAAAATCAGTCCAGGATGAGTCTGAATATTATAATTTGCAATACAAAGCAGTAAAGCATTAAATAGATTTCCAAAATAATCTTCCATATTAATGTAAAGCAATACAGGAAAACTAAGCCTTGGTTTGTTCCTACAAGGCTTCTACAAGAAGTTTGCAACATTCACCCACTGGATAGAAAAGCTCTATTTCATTCAGAAATTAGAGAAAAGGAACATTTAAACCTGTGTAAATGAAAAGAGAGGATGCAAGAACATCTAATCTGTGCTCCTAGACCTGTATTACTATTATGCCTTTCACTGCTCCAAACGGTATGGTTATCAAGTCAAAAGTAAGCTGTTGTGCACATGATACATGAAGACCATGTCATCGGCCAAGAGACTGAAATGCAGAAACATTTGAGTGTGACATTAATTTCCCATCCTATGTTTATAAAACTGTATACGAAGTGATACAGCACTGACCTGCAGTTATGGGATGATTGAGAGGAGCTCAAGACAACCCTGTGAACATGAAGGTTTAGGAGCAAACCAACCTTGAGCAGGACAGGACACATCAAGCCCAACTTGAGGATGACTACAGAGGTCTGCCAGCATGTCTGGATTAACTGCGAAGATATGAATTCACTGGACTGAAACAATCAGGTAAGATAACAAAGGCAATGTAAACCAAGGCTTTGCAACAGGGACCATGGATAAACTCAATAATTAAGTTCGAAATGTATTTATTCAGCTGTTATTATTGAAGGTTACATTTGCATTGAAAAGTTTTGACCTAATTTTAGAAGATATCTTTAGAAATTTTAATCTAATTTATAATAGACTCAGTTAATATACATTGGTTAAATATAACTATAGCTATTGAATCTGCACATATCTTATACAACACCTAACACCTTTTGGACCTAGAAGAACAAAATATATGACCTATAAACTGAATTCTTCATGTAGGTTCAGAACTCCTCTAGTTAGCAATCTGTAATGTTAAATACACAAGCAAACAATATTTTTTTTTAATTCTAGTCTCCCCAAAGCTATCAGTGAAAGATTAGTAGTGTCATTGAAATGAAAGAATGGAAAGGCATAATGTTTAAATAGCAAACTAAAAACAGATGCAGAAACTAATCAGAAAGCCAAAAGGACAAACAATTCCCTCTCACCCTTTTCTTTCCTTTTTCTCATTCTTTCTAAAGATACCTTCTCAACTAGCAGCAGAGTACACAGTCATGATTGCTAGAGTGGTTGCTCAAGAGTCAAAAATATATTTTTTAGCAATGGTCTTGAGATTTTGAAAGTAGAAACAAAAGAGAAGTATGGTACATTTAGTGTATTGATTGACCTTTGTGTACGACAAAAAAAACCTTCACTTAGTGAGCACAAATTACAAGAAAGTTTAAGGCAACATTTCTACCTTCAGACTCATAGACTTCAATTTTCTTTTCAAGAGTATAATAAAGACTAACCTACAGTTCCACTACCCTAGTGTAAGAATAAATTGGCTGAAGTTTGATGTTTCCTAGGGCTTCCCAGATTTGGGATGAGACGCATAGTGACAAAAGTGTCATCACCTCCCACATGTTTCAATGTATCCCAGTCCAGGTAGAGGTGGGGATCACAGCCCTCACCAGGGGAATGAGAGCAGAAGAAAATCATGTATTCCCAGAGCACTGGAGCTGCACATTAGCAGTGGCCAAGGTTGAGAGATGAAATTTCTCCTCTTTGAGACACAGTCAGAATAGGGCAACTTTTTGATTATCCAGAACAGCTTATTCAAAGTCTGGATCACATAAACCAAGTTGTTCTAATTCACAAGTTTATACCTGGAACCTTAAGGGTACATGTCCTGCAAAAGTAGAGAAATTTCATAACAGTTGAGTCATTATTTTAGAAATACTCTGAGATTTAATAGCTACCTGTTAATTCACCTCAGGAAGACTTACAAAGCAGGAAACAAACCTATTTCACCCTTTACAAAGCTTCTACCCAGGAAACATTTCATCTCCTGGTGTTATGATATATATACAATATTTTGCCAGAGGGGCCATTTTCAGGCTTGTTCTGCCTCCCACACATTTTCAGCCCTGGCTGAAATAAACAACCACATATCAATTAAGAAGCCCTCATTGATCTCTGAATTTCAGACACCAGCTAATATTTCTATTGCAGCATCTTGTAAGACATGTCACCAGTCATTACATTTTATATCTCTGTTTTCATTTCTAATACTTAATATAATAATTCAAATTTTCTCACTTATATTTCCAGGAGTGCTGTTGGGTAAAGGAATGGGTCTGTAACTGTACCTTTAATGATGGTTCAAAATTAAATTGCTGCTGTGGATATGGATATTTGTCCAATACATAACCAGAAAAGGAAAACAAAACAAAAAAAACCAAGGACTAAAATATTTCAGCAAATCCATTTCTTTCTAGAAGGGATGCATTATGTTGTGAAAAATATTCCTATAGTAACAGATGAAGACCAGAAAGAAATACAAATAAAGAGAGAAGCATATATTATCAAAGTTAAGCTTTCTGGACTAGTGAAACAGAAAACCTTCTATGGATCCAGAATAAAAATTTCCTTTCCATTTATTTTTTGTTGTATGGGTTACTTTTCCATTTCAGTGACTTCTGTAACAGAGGCAATTGGTTGTTATTGACCATTTGTATGGGGCTTCATTGGCAGTAGCATTTTGAGGGAAAAAGTGCCTTTCCAAAAGATCCTGTGTTGCTTTAAAGCATGTAACAGTTTCAGTATGCCAAATGCACGTCGTGCTGTGAGCCATCACAGCAGTACACAGATATTGATTTAGATAGAAACCAGAGGGCTGGGGAAGATAGAAAGGGCACAGTGTGCTTTCTGATGCGTATGCATTATTTAGCTTTCATAGTTTCATCTGAAGTTAGTCCCTATTTAGATAAAATTATAGAATTGGTATCACTGCATTCAATACAAGTACATCAAATTTTTTCTGAACCAGAGATATAGATGATATGACTTATTTCTTCTTGTAGCTATCAAGAAAATGGCTTTTAGTGATGATCTATTTTTTTCTACTTGAAAAAAAATACCTGGAAAAAGTACTGTATTGTGAAAAACAAAGAAAAATAGAGTCTTACCTGCTTGGATCCCAAACAGGTACACCAGGGAAATCTATCACACAAATCCCACTGATTTTAATACCTACGAATGTCTAATGACTGATTTTGAGAAAACTAATTGAGAATTTCTTTAATACTGAAACTTACTAAAATTCACAGAATAAGGAAGGCAAAGGTAAGAGAAGAATACAGGGAAGATGCATTCAACTAACAAAGGTAGGAAAGAATGGAAAGGCCACAAGAGATCATAATATTTACATTACTAGCTTGTATTAAAATCCCAATGTTTTATTTTTACCTCCAAACTTTCCTAACATGTCTTTAATGGAGAAGGACAAAGAGTAGTTCCTAGACTCAAAACTTAACAACTGAAATGAATGTATTTGCTCTGTATAGCCCTACTTCCTTAGAAAAGTACTATAAATCATAAATATAATGTTCCTTTTGTGCCAGAACTTGTACTTTAAAATGAAATCACAGTAATTTATGCAACATTTTATGAGCGACTTTACATGCGCAGAAATGAACATGAGAAAAACCTGAGACACTCAGATGCCTCTGAAAACTATTTTGAATAGAGTTTGCTATTTAGAGTGCCATATTTTGCAATTCTTACCAAACATGTATACCAAACAGGGCCATGTGGAAATGACTGACAAATGCAAAAGTTTCAGATGATGGCCATTATCCTCATATTCATCTGCACATTGTGATCCTGATCTATCAGCTGTATGTACAGAAAAACTCTTAATTAACAGCATTAGTATCAAAAGCATCATTGTGTGGATAAGAGTTTGCAGACCAAACTGAAACACTGCACCATCTCTGATAACAAGCTGGCAAATAAATGTATTCACATGGAAACAGTCATTTATTTGACTTAGTAGTGCAGAAACACCGACTTCCAGTCACACGCACGCACAAGCAGAGGATTCTCATACACCAGCCTGTGAGGGCTGAAACCTTTTAACATTGATGAGCCATTTTCAAATAAACAAATGAAATGTTTCCTGTTACATCTTCCTACCAAAACACTAGATAAGGATTTAGTAGACTAAAAATTAGGTTGTGATTCACCTGATGGATAAGTTCTTTTAAGGAAAAATAACCCAATTACACTTGTCACAAGCAACTGTGACAACCAACTGTATAATATATGCTCATATAAAAATGTAAAGATATACAGATATATAAAGAGAGATATATATATATAAATTTAGTAGAATGTTAAATAAAAGTGACTAATACTAATTCGACCAAAAATTTACGTCAGGTGATTTTTTTTCACTGACAGTTATTTGTAAACACGATAACAATAGGAATTACTATTATTTGCTACTAAATGCAGTACCCCAATTATGTATGGCATAAGGATAAGCACAGTTTAATGAAAAAAGAAAAGTTTACAGTTATAATTAATACTTGGCCATTGCATTTCATAATGCTGATGATACCTTAGAAACGTAATATCCTTCTGGGCATATTTAGATTTGTACCTTTAAAGTTAGGATTCTCTCTTTATGAGAGACGATTTTGTTTATAACCTAACATAGTAGTGCCAAAATAGACATCATATATTTTGCGGTGGCATTGCATGCAAAAAATGTTGCTGTAGTGGTTTCTTTTTTATTATCCATTTTTTAATTTAGAAATACCTTGAAGGCCTTAGCTAATTTAATGAATTTATATCAAGGAAATCAAAATGACATTCAAAATTTGAAAGAAGCTCCATTTTATTATTTAAATATGATTTAAACCACATTTTGTCTAAAATTATACCAAACAAACCACACACACATATAACTACAAACCAGATCTTTGCAAGAATTTACTGGGAGAACATTTCTGATGGCAAGCCAAAGTCCTGAATAATAGTTACGGAGACGGGCAAGTCAGGACTGGAAGAACATCCCTTCCCATCCTTAGATCTTGGAGAAAAAACTACAAGGAACAGTTCACCAGCACCATAATTTGGAGCCCAGATCTAGCCAGTCCATTCTGTGTACT
>NW_010187139.1:23793-38435 GCF_000695765.1 Mesitornis unicolor | reverse complement strand
CTGAAAACATCATAAGAACAGCTGCTTTCACAGGATTTTTCATGGAGTCTCAGGGGATCTCCTTGTTATGTTACTGCAGTACACTGAATGACAGTCAGCCAGCAAAAACAAGAACAAAATCCAAAGAGAGGAAAGAGTAGGGACAGGGGACGTAGAGAGACAGGGAAGTAGAAAGAAAGATAAGGAAAAATAGATTATGAAAAAGGAAGGGTAAGAAAACACCAGACAAAATAGGGAGTTGGGGAACCAGAAAATTAGACAAAAATAGAAATGAGGTGAAAAAGATTTACAGGAAAGAAGTTTTAAGATAAGAGAAAGGAAAAAATAAAAACCAGGGCATCCATCACAAATGCAGAATGTATTAAAACAAAACCAAAAAAAAGGGAAAGAAAAAGAACCTTAACTTATAAGAAACATTAAAATGGAAGGGCTGAATAAGGCCTACACAGAACTTGCACTAAGACACAAGAGGTGAATACAAAACAGCTGCTGTGTAACTAAAAAGAAAGAATAAACAAATTGTGAATAAATTATATTCGCAAAGCAAGCCCAGCTTAGAAGATGTGTATTATTTTATTTTCTGTTAGTAACAGAAACATGTGTTGAGTTTGTAGTATCCATTTATATCTTCCCTAAACTATTGCAGGAGCAGGTAGGACTAATAAGAGTTTGCCTGACACAGGTCTGGTAAACAACGATTGATTTTTGTGTATTTATACATTACATTTTCAGTGTGTGCTTCTTCCATTCTTTGCAGTAATGTTGACATAAAGTTAAAATTCACTGTCTACCTGTACATATAAACACAAGACAGTCAAGATGCAGAAGTGTTTGCTTTTTTTCACACAAAACAAAAAGATCTTCCCAAACATTAATGTTATATAAATTAGTGCTGTGAGATGACAACAGTGAGCCTGTATCAGCAATGAGACTGCTACTGACCCTTAAATTGCATTTAAAATTTGATTCTGCTCCTTATCAGGAACTGGGGAACCTCCCATTTACATGCACTGGGGCAAGATTAAGCCATAATGGTGGATATTTAGATAGGAGAGGGAAGAGATGAGTCATGATTTGAAAAGAGGACTTAAAAAGGAATTAAAGGTAGCAGCAATCATTGTGTGCTTTAAGCCTGAACTGAGGGCCAGGGATGTCAAAAGGAAAGCTTTCATTAGCTTCAGTGCCCTCTGACTCCAGCTCTTTTACATTCTGGAGGGCAGGAAGGATTATGTTTTGGAAAGCTGAGACATTGAAACCATGCGGTACAGGCAGGAAAAATCCCTCTTTTGGCCCCAAGTGTGGCATGATCTCAATCCCATGACTGAGGGCAGGAACGAGACTGGAAACTGAGGCTCCCGGCCACAAGAGCACAACTGCACTCACATCACTTAGCAGAGCTGAAAAGTATCTTCATGCTTTTCCTCACATTACCTCACTAGCTATTTTCCCTCTTCTTTATCAAACATAACACAGAAAAAAATAGTAAAATGCCTAATATTGTGATATTTCTATTAAAAAAGCCCTCCATTTAGACTCATACAAAGAAGTAATGCTGACCTCAAGGTGATATTTTGACTATTTGGCAAAATGACATTTTCTCAATATTACGTTCTACCTTTTCTCATCATTGAATATTTTAAAGAAAGAACTGAAAATATATTGTAAGGGAAGAAATATATGATTTTAATAGGTAAAACTTCTTAAGTCTCCACTGACAAAAATAGCTTAATGAGACACAAAATGTTATGCTTTCTCTAGTCTACCTCTCCTCTTTCTCCCTCATCTCCAAATCCCCAAAATACATGTGAAAAAATTTAATGACAGCATGAATAAAAAAGTAAGACACTAAGTATGCAGATGTGTAATTTTCACTCTTTTTTTTCTCATGAAGTTGCATTGAATTAGCTTTCTAAAGGAAAAAAGATATAACTTCTAAATTTCTTTTTTTTATCTTAAAATATTAAAATATTGCTAATACATGAACTGAGATGGTTATATCTATTTTTACTTTAGAGAACACAGATAAAAGGCAGGCAAAGCAATTTTTTTTATGGACTGCTTCGCATGCACATACACCCCTTTCCAGTGTTGTTTTAATCTCAACTGGAGGTGACTACTCATTTGTAAAAGAAAAGAGGTTAAGAGGCACTAAATAAAGATGACAGATAGCTTCATAAAATAATTTAAATTACTCTGAAAAAGAACTGGGTAGAAAACAAAGATGACGCTGTTTACAGTAACAATATTTAAAATGTATTAATTAAACCCAGAGCAGAACTACAAAAGAGAGAGGTGCTTTGAAGATGGAAAGCTCTGAATGCCACAGGAAGCTTTGAAGTTTCTCAGTTTCCTTTGTTTCTCACTCATAATACATGAGGACACTCTGCAGTAGCTAAGCTTTAACTTTCAAGGGACCTTTTTCTGTTTGTTCCACCATTAATGAGGAAAAAAAAAAGAAAAAATCACACTCTTGCTATTCGTCTTCAGAATGCATGGCAGAGAGATTCACTGCTGCTGTGAGAGATTCTGGTGCCTATTTGGAAAGGATGATTTAATCTATTGAAGGTTACTCTGCTGTCAGTTGTGCCAAATATATACCAGGCATTAGCAGAAATTACTCCAAGCAGTCATATAGTAAACCTTCCAGTATACTACAGTGGCAAAGGTAGCAATGCTAGAGCCAGGGCTGCTTTTAAACCTGCTCTTAAAACTGAAACCAAAAATTTCTGTTTCACATTCGATTGCTTGATTTTCTCTCCAAGTGTCCTCTGGCAATCACGTTAGCAGAAACTTCTATTAATAATAGGAAACAGTTTCTAGTGGCACCTTCTTTGTGTGTGAGGACAGAGGAATCCAGAGAAAAGGAAGAGTTTGAGGAGTTTTTGACTTGCAGATGATGTCCTTGGAAGCTATCGTTGAGTTCAGGCTTTGAATATATTGAATCAAAAGGTAAACTCACGCACATTTATAGGTTTCTTTACTTTCCAATTCAACCAAGAGGAAAAAGATAACTTCATTTCTTACACTCAACCCCTGCAGCAACAGAGGTGATCCCTCTCACCTTTCTCCATCCCATTTTATAGATTCAGGTAGAGCAGTTCCACTATGTATATTATGTGCATTATCTCCAGAGATAACGCCATCACATTGTCATGCAAACATGCAAATCACCACTTCTAGTTGCCATGGTTTCAAATTGAAATGCTGGCATCCTTTTATCATGGCCTAGCATAACTTACTATAAAAAAAAGGCAGAAAGGCAGCAACTGGAGGAATAGCCTGCTTTACACCAGAGGAATTTAGATAGCTCTAAATCACCTACTGCTTAGAGGACTAAATACTAGGTATATTTTTTTAAATTCTGCTAGAACTTGTGATGCTGCATCTGGGTCCTGTTAATTAAAACAGTTTTACATCAACTGGCTCACATTGCCTCTAATTTAAAACTAAATGAAAGGAAGGAACGTCAGGTTCCCAGCCGCAACACAATACCACTGGGAATGCGCAGCCTTCCACTCTTAGCACTCAGGAAATAATGTACTAACACAGTCAGAAAACCTTTATGTTAAAAAGGAAAAAAAAAAAGTTTTACAAGTTTATTCATGAACTGCTTTTACAAAGACTTAGGAATGAAATACCACAGAAGAGGTGAAGTCCAGGCAGGGACAAAATTGTGTGTTACCCTGCTGAGGTGCTCCTTGCACCCTCACATACAGACTAGAAACAACACACTCAGGTTCACTGCTCTACCTTTGCTGGCAGTCCCAGCATTGCATTAATGGCTGGAGGGATGTGGACACATCTGTTGGAAATTATATGAAGATCTCATATTTTCTTGTATAAAATTATCCAGCAGATGTTAATAATCTTGAGTATCTACTAGCATAAAACAGGTGCAAAAGAAGAAAGTAACTGGTGTCTCATGTCTCATCAACCTGCATTTCACTGCTGGAAAACTCATTAATTTTAGGCATCTAACCTGTGGTGCATTTATGAAGAGGCTCAATTTCCAAAGACCTGTGTAAGCAAATGGAAGAAGTAACCTCCTACACAGCGCAATTCAGAGATGTATCTTAACTTGGATGCTCTGAACAGTCCTCTGTGGAAGCTTCCCTCAGTCCAAGATCTACATAAGGAGACTCTCTTCCTAACTTACCTGTATGAACTAGGTGGCCTGAATTCTGGGGACATGAACGCCTTCCTAAGAGCCCATTAATCCATGTCTGGACAGGAACCAACACACAAAATGAACCAATAGAGGGCTTAAATGTGAAGGCCAGGTTAGACGGGACAATCTGAAAGACCTGGCCTGCCCCTTCTCAGAATAAGGGAGCCCGGGCATGGCCTTCTGCATAACTGGCACTGACGAGCCATTGCTTCTTGTGTGGATGTGACCGTGAAGGGACGATGCCTTGTCCCTGGTGTCTTTTTCAGATGAGTATTTTGTACAGCTGTGAGCCTCAATCACCTAAAATGGTTGTTTGTTTTTTTCTTTCACCCATGATAAGCAAAGATAAAATCAGCTGGCTGAAAGTTAATAAAACCCAAATGTTCTATATCTAAAAACAGAAACTGAACTAAAGTTTGAAGTATTTACTACACAAGAATGCTCACTGTTATCTTCCCTCCCCAAAATTAATATTTATCATACTTAATTAAACTCTCTCTTACATCCATGTATACTCCACTTCAAGCTTGAATACTAAATATTATTAATAATTATGCCTAGTACACTGATTCATGCAAACACAAATGACATATCTCTAGAGCCTAAAGAGGTAGTCAGTTTTCATTATAGGAAGTCCCAAGACATGAGCTCTCGCACTGCTGATGTTATGGAAGATTTTCTGTGTGTTTGTGATTTCCTTCAGTAAGTTAAAATAGCATGTAACTTTACATTATTTTGAAGGACTGTGTGACTTTTCTTCAGCAGTTTTAGGGTAACCTCTCCACTGCCTGTGGCAACTGTTTTCTGCACCCCTATGCCAGTGCCAAGGCACAGAACATTTTCGTAATTGTTAGTGCCAAGGCGAGACGTGATCTCTCTGTCCACCACTCAGGTAACAGAGCATAGTCCAGAAGAAGTGAGTATACCACCAGTGATTTCAGGACAAACCTTTCATTTCCAGTGTAAAAGGACCTTCAGTGCTTTTTCACTCCGTACTCTCTCATTTGTAGGGGTTATATGCATCAAACAAGAATTTTGGCACCTTTACAACAGACTAAATCAAGGGTTTTTCTTAACAAAATTATAAACTATAGCTCAAAAATTTGTAAATCTATTTTAAATCTAACTATTATTTTTGAATCAAATTACAGCAATTAATACTCACAGCTTTGGAGTCACAGAATCCTAGCTACACCCATGGGCTTTTTATTACTCCTTTTGACTAGTATCCAACTGCTCTCAGTTGTCATCTCACTCCTTTCTGAATGCTTTGGTTGATGGTCCAACTAAACCAAAGATTTCATATAACACAAAAGAAGTTTTGATTTAAGGAGGCTGATGCTCGTACCCTTGGGAAGCCTTATCATGCTTTTAAAGAAGGGTAAATGAAATTTTCACAGCCAGGAAACGTTCATATAAGACATAATCAAATACAATTTATTCTACTTTTTCTTCAACATGTGATACTTTATCTGGAAAAAAGGTAGCATATGATTTGTCTTAAGTAGGAAAAGTAGCATAATTTTAATGTCTATTTTTGTTTTAAGTCCCCTAAGACAAATGTTCTGCCCTACCTGCCAGCACAATTTGAAAGGCTCCAAAATTTCTTCCTCATGAATTCTCGCTGGTGTTTATCCTCCAATGTGTTCTCTGCACATACTCTTTCTCTGCCACATGTGCTTTGTCAGAGGATTTGGAAATATATAACTGCCTTGTGGCTACTCTGTTTGATGTAGCTTTGACATTCACATCTCTGTAACATCTTAGTCTTTGAAACCAATGGAGGAAAATAAATGTCCTAAAGCAGACTGTATTACCATTGTTACTTCATTGATTTTAGATAAGTTCAAGTAGGAATAAGCCTAGACCAATAGCATTCGAGATAGCATTATTCTGTCAGGAGCACTTAAGGCCTTACTAATTAGTCTGAATTGTTACTATGATACCAAGCTGCAAATGCAAACATCCCTTAAATGCAGAGCCCCAGACAAAATAATACAGTGGTAAAAAGGTAAAAAAAAAGCAGAATACAGTAAGTCTGCCACCTGATGACACAATTAATGGCACAAATAATTTTCCTACAGCTTTGTCTTCAACAGTGACTAATCCTAAATATTTATGGTAGCCTATGCACAAAGGAAGACTGGTGGAAGTATTATCCAGAACAGTGCTATAAAATAAGCTAGGGCATTTCTGATCCAGAGGTGGGGTTTTCTGTTTTATCAGTCAAGAGGTTTTTCTTACACTAATCTATGCATCAGGGTTTTTTAATTCACATAAACTTTATTATTCACAGAAAACTTTGGCACGGACCTTGTCAGTTTGATTCTGTGTTGTTTGGAAAGCCACATTTTTCTGCTTATTGTCAGCCCATCTCCCAACAGTTAGTGCTGAGGAAATTTTATATGCAATATTAGAAGCACCGTTTGCTATATAAACATAATAAAATTGATGGCCTCTAGTTCTTGTTCAGAAGTCAGAAGAAATATTCAAATGCTACACAACTTCTCCATGACAGCCATGATTTTACAGACCTCAATGATATCTTTCCATCAATCATATAACTTTAAAGAGAGTCCTATTCTATTTAATCTTTCCCCATACACCAGATGTTCCATACCTTTGATCTTCCTTGTCATGCCTCTCTATATCTTTGCCCATAATAATACACCTTTTGAGAGGGGGAGCACAGCTCCGTGCATTTAGGGACACAGACAGAACATGGTTTTGTACCAATGACATAATGATGTTTTCTGGGTTTTTTTCCTCTCTTTTCCAAACATCTACTCTGCTTTCATTGCTGCTATTGAGCACTGAACTGGCACTTTCATAGAACTATATATTATAACCTCAAATGTCATTCCTGAGTACTTACAGTTAGCTCAGTGTCCATCTCTGTATACGTAACATTAAGATTGAGATTTTATTCACCCCTAAGTATTACATAATGTTTATAAAAATTGAATTTAATCTGCTAATTTATTGCCCAGTCACTCATATGTCCTTCTTCAATGTTACACAGTCAGCCCTTGTCTTTAATATCTTGAATATCTCAAAATCCTTAGCAAGATATTCTGTTCTTTTTACAGATCATTTATTAATCTGTTGAAAAGCACAAACTTCTGTGGAATTCAGCTGGTGACATCTCAGCATTGTGAAAATGGAACATTCATTCTTACCCTCTGCTGTCTTTCTTTTTACTGCCTATTTAACCATAGGAAGACCTCCCTATTACCCCAGAGCAACCTAGCTGCTTTGTTGAGAGATATGGCTGAAAGTCTTTTGGAACCCCACGGGAACCCTATCAATGGTATCTACCCCTACGCACGCTCATTACTGAATTCAACTGCCTGTAGTTGGGAGGCAGGACTTTCCTTTTCAAAAGTTGAGCCATCTCAAATACATCATACACACCTGTATGTCCACTAATGTAGTGCTTAAATAATTTCTACTAATTTATCCATGTAGAAAATGAGTTTAGTGATTTGTTGATTCTGCCACCTTCTCTGTGGCCTTTTCTACAAACCAGTACTACATTTACCATCTTCCAGTCTCCTAGGATGAGGCTTTACCATCACATCTACTGCTTCAGCTATTCCATTCCAAAGAGTTGTTTGAATGGTTCTGTGCAAGTATCATCTGGCCATGGTGATTTATTACTCTTCATTTTGTCTATTTGTTCCATAGATTCAATTTCAGACATTGTCTGATGAGTTTCCCATAAAGAAGGATTCTTTCACAGAAACCTTGCTAAATACCTGTGTAGTGAACACAGTTTTATAAAATTAACTTATTTTTCTCACTTATGGTGTCATTTTCTCAGAGCTCTTCTTCAACAACTTTGACCCTATGGACTCTGTGAAAGGCTTCCTGCCCCCAATTAATATGAAAATGATTTATTACTACTTTCTAAAAGTTTTGCAAGTTGTATGTCCAATCTTTTTTTGGCTAATTTACTACATTTTTATACTTATCTTGCCATTACCATCTTCTCTATTTTTCGCTTTAGAATGTATCTCAGATTTCTTGACATATCTTCTTGTAACTTCCATCCTTTTTTACTATGTGGCATGAATTTGGCTTGAGTTCCTAATACGATGTCTTAAGATAATTTCCATAGAACTTAGACATACGTAACATTTACCACTGCCTCCTTAGTATATTTTTAACTATATTTCTTCCAACTTAATGCATTTCTGTTTTTGAAATTAAGCATGGGAGTAGTGGATTTTTGTGCCTTTGCTGGGACATAGAATCTAAGTAAAACATGGTTTCTGTTACAGAGCAGTTCATTGGCAGAAACATTTTCAATCAAGTCTTTCACTAGTGCTCAGGACTAAGTTGCTCCTTCTCATGGGTTCCCTGACTGCCTGGTTCCATCAAACTGTTGTTAATGGGGTCAGAAAGCATGGATGGGGCAAATTCATTCAGACAGAACACAGCCTTTCTAATCTCACCCAGCAGTTCACTGTATCCATTGTAAGTCTATCATGTTCCCCCTACTGTATTGCATATTTTATTACCTGTTTATATAACTTTTCTGTTGTTTTTATTCTGTATTCCTTTTCCTATGTAGATCTGGAATTTCACTTATAACTCATCGACATGGCTTTGCATGATGTGCTAATCTGATTTGATTGTCAGCTTGCTTTAACTCATAAAAACCTGAAAATAAAACCACAATATTCACTAATAGTCTCACACTG
Organism: Mesitornis unicolor; assembly: GCF_000695765.1. Classification (NCBI taxonomy): domain Eukaryota; kingdom Metazoa; phylum Chordata; class Aves; order Mesitornithiformes; family Mesitornithidae; genus Mesitornis; species Mesitornis unicolor. The sequence goes on along the minus strand of NW_010187139.1, from coordinate 29,561 downwards.
CCCTTTGCACATTCCATATCCTGATACAGTTTTCCTTCCAAATTTGCAATATACTTCTTATGTGAATAGTGAGGTACTAAAATTGGGGATGAGTCTTTAGATTCCACTATCACTATTGCTCTGTGAGACAGCCCACACTAGGTAACCCAAAGCCTTTCTGCCAGGGCCAGCTTTTCATTTGGGCAAATCTGATTTGCAAGATGTCTGAACATAAGGCAACTATAGACTTCCTATATGCACAGGGAAGGGAATTGGTGATGCGTTTTTGGAGCAGCCTGCAAATCAAAGCACTCTATGTGCATTCTATGACCTTGCATGGAGATGTAGCTACTGGGAGTCATTAGCTTTGGTAGAAGGACACTGCAAAGCTTAGTTTTTTTCTTAGTAAAGTAAAATAGCTAAACAGAGAAACAGTATGGATAGCACAATAATTCATTACCAGAATAATAAAAACATCAAATATCATTAAAAAATTATGTTACGTAACAACGCTATTTATCTAGGCATAATCCACCCATGGAAATCACAAAATACTATTTACAATTCAGAAAACTATAGCATGATCCACACAAAGATTTTAATAAGATTGCAGGCAGGCAACAAATATGCAAAAGCTGAAGCAGGGCTGTTGCGTACATAGAAGCCTGAGCAATTTCAAGCTATTACCACGCTGTGGAAGTCTCAGTAAGATCCAAATGGTAAAATATATTTTACATACATTATACATGCACACATGATGTGCAATTTTCCATACCTTAAGCATCTTCATCTTTCAAAGAAAAAAATGCACACATGTTCTGTCTTCACCTCTGCTGAAGGAGATCCAGAATCTTCACCACAAAATATTAAATTGTGTAGTAAACCTTCCCAATGCTCTGCGCATGCAGAAGCAGCACACACTTTCCAGCTATCTAAGAAGGCTGATACACAGGGTACAGGAGCACCATACAGCCTACTTTGAGTAAAGAAATTCAACTATTTAATAATGTTGCTCACAGACAGTGAGGAATATGAAACAAAAGCCAATTGCTGTTGGGTATTAAGCAACTGTGCTACCAGCAATGTGTTTTTTATCACCCCATGAGTTACGCAGTTTCTGCTTCAGAACTTCTGTTCCCCTGAGGATCACACAACTCTCTGGAAACCTTATCAAAGCTCAGAAAACTCTGTGAAAGGACTTCTGGTATTTTTCCCACTTGAAGGAAGATCTAAAGGACTTTACTAAAGTCACACAAGTGGCATGGATTAAATTAAATGTGTGTGTCATACTGATTGAGTTCAATATGAAGAACATCGTAAGGAGACCATCAAACACTTACTGTCCTCTCAGTTTGTCTGGCCCCAGCCAAAAAAAAGCAAACAAGTGAGCTACTGTAAATGAAATAATAGTATCTACAGGGAAAGTCACACCAGCTTAACTAGGTAACTTTTAAAATACTTCATCTTAACCAGTTAAAGTAATTATTTTCCTATTTTATATTTCAAACAGGTTTTTATTTTCCTAACACATGTATAAGTAAAGAGTAAATTAAGGTAACAACAATAAAACTAAAATTTTACGACTAACACAACATACAAATAAATATTTATTCTTGTATCAGCAGAAGATATTGGTGTTATTGCCATAGAGCACTACGTGTGGTTCCCTGAACCACAAAAGCATAGATGTACCAATTGCCTGCCTTCTTATTCTGTCTTAGTAGTATATAAAGAAAAGCTCTTCCTAATTTCCCTTTAATTATAACTGGGTAATTGCTACAGAGGCTGCATATACGTTCACCTGCACTGAAATATAAAGTCTGATCCAACAAACACATAAATTATTTGTAATATGAATGTAAGATGGATGTGGGAAGAACCACAAGTAGATTCAAATCTCATGTTCCCTCCCAGAGTGCCCAATGGTGGAGAAAAAAGACCCCTTCCTCTCAGAGTGTCTATATATTGGTATGCTCCATCATCACTGAAAAGTGTAAAAATAGTACATACAGTAACTAAATTTCTGAAGTTTTTGCTATTCTACTCTCAAAGTCCCAACCACCAGGCCAGCGTCTGGCTGCTATCAGACTGGTCACTTCTGGAGCCAGCGCTGCTCAGCTCTCAGATGTGAGTGGGGCCAGTTTCTACAGCACGGATAGGAAAGACCTTTTCCTTTACCCTTCTGTTCATCTGTATATGCCCAGTAGTCTGCTCTTCAGAGTTAGCTTCAGGGCTGGGAAAATTGTGATTTCCAATCTCCTCAAGGTATGATATATGCGGCCTCTGAGAAACCCACTTCTTGGGGAAGAAGCATCCAGTTTTCTTCCTTCTGCCCTTTTATTTGCCCTTAGCTCTGTTCTCAGGATCCTCAGCAAACCTAATTTTCACCTCAATCGAGTTAGTTAAACTCTACTGAAGGAAGAAAATTGAGATACTCTATTTGTCTGTTTCTCTCCACTTGCTACTGTAGGTGGCTTCCAGCCCATCATTTATATGGTTTGCATAATTTTCACTGCTTCCCCACTCCCTGCTTTGAGATAAATTCTTTAATTTGGAGAGACTATGACCTTACCTATATTTGTAATTGTCTCTTTCTTTTCTGCAGTCAATATTTAAGTAAAATATTAAAAACTAAGATTAGTTTCAGTAAAGCTCTGAAATGAGTAGTGAACCAGTTCAAGGAACCTGAGTGTGCTAAGCTTATTTATACATTGTGATATGCTAGAAAATACCTAAGTATAGATATCCACAGAAGAGAAATTAGAATGCAGATTAGTCAGAAGTGATCACCAAAAGCACAGACTCCGGAGTATGTTTTTAAAAAAATGGATAAAGGGAAATTCAGGCAGCAGTGGTAAATGACCAGAACAGGAATGGGAGACTGTTGTAGGTTTATACATACGCATATGTAGTAGCTGGTTTACACTGGTTTGCTTTTGCTTAAGAGTGAACCAATTGCACTTAAACAAGTAAGAGGTTTGCTTATAAAAATATATACTAAAAAACCTATATTCAAAATACTTGAGCAAATCCCCAGGGCAGGCAGAGCTGAAGTCTAAATGTCACTGCTCTTTTGGAGAGAAGATCAACCTATAACCTTATCAGAACACAAATTATGTCAGTGAACAACATCCAAAACCTGCAGAGGCATTTCAGAGAGTTTTAGCATTCTAATTTAGGGATTTCAGATCCTGTTTTCTAACTTTCAGGCTGCTCCTTTGCAGAAAGAATTTTTTTCCTTTAATTTGTATTTTCTTTATTGGTTACAAAAGTCCTGAAAAATCTATCACTTTTATCTTTGTGCATTTTGATGACGCATAATACTGATTAGGAAGTGTCTCAGCTGGTAATAAATCCCCTTCGTAATTTTTTTTTCAAATGCTGTTTTTATGCAGTTCATACAGGAATCCAATTAGCATATCATTGTGACTGATTAAGTATGCCTCACGTAAATTTACATGTCAAAATACATACTGTACTTAAACAAACAGACAAGGATGCCAGTCTTCTGTAAACAGCTTTGCAAGGATAAGCTAACTCAGAAACACAAAAGCTTATATTTAAATTCTCAATAACCACCTGAATAAAGATAGAGTGAAAGGGAGACAGAAAGGTAATGTTACTCATGCATGAAGTGAGAGAATGAATATAGACATTTGTCTCTCTTTGTCTCTGAAGAAAACTATTGACAAGAGATTCCCCATCTGCATATGAGGCTGTCACGTCAGATTAGCTCATCAGGTAATGGAAATTTGGCCTCTGATCCAGAAAAGGTCCCTATGCACTAAGAATCGAGACTGTTTCAAAGAGATTGTATTATCTTAGACAGCAGGATTAAATTAATATGGGAATGACTTCTACTGGAGGAAATTTTTTGTTAAACATGTGCTAATGTTTATTATGCAGAACATGCACTTCTCATAAGTGATCTTTCTTGACGTTTATTCATTACTTTTTGACCTTCCTTGCAATTGAAAAACAAACAAGCAAAGTGCACCTATGAAGCATGGATGACATCATTCTAACCAAAACTTCTAAAGACACATTCATGCTAGCACACATTATGAAACAGTAGAAGAAATTACATTGTTGTCAGATATATCAAATTAATCCCCTCAAAGTGGAAAAATTATTGAGTTTGGTCATAAAGGACTGGATTAACAAAGTGGGTGTTGTAGCTACTGTTCTCAGTCAGCAAAGGGAAGACCTTATTTTCAGTTCTTTCACCAAAGAATAGTTCAATAATTTAATTTCGGAAGAGGTACCAAACTCCCGGGGAGCACCTGCCTACTAGGCTACAGTGCAGTGTTCCCTTCTGCTCTTGTCCGTGGGACTTGATGACATCCATCTGCAGATCCTGAGAGAACTGGCGGATGAAGTTGCCAAACTGCTATCCATCATATTTGAAAGGCTGTGGCAGTCTGGTGAAGTTCCTGATGACTGGAAAAGGGGAAACATAACCCCCATTTTAAAAAAGGAAAAAAAGGAAGACCCAGGAAACTATCGGCCAGTTAGTCTCGCTTCTGTGCCTGGCATGATCATGGAGCAGATCCTCCTGAAGGTTCTCCTAAGGCACAGGGGGAACAAGGATGGAGTGACTGGTGGTAACCAACACAGCTTCACCAAGGGGAAATCATGCCTCACCAATCTGGTGACCTTTTATGATGGAGTTACAACTTCGGTGGATAAGGGAAGAGCAACTGACATCATCTACCTGGACTTGTTCAAAGCGTTCAGCAATGTCCTGCATGCCATACTGGTCATGAAACTGGAGAAATGTGGATTTGTGGATGGACCACTCACTGGATAAGGAATTGGCTGGATGGTCACACTCAGAGAGTTGCGGTCAATGGCTCAATGTCCAAACGGAGACCAGTGAAGAGTGGTGTCCCCCTGGGATTGGTATTGGGACCAGTACTGTTCAACATCTTTGTCAGTGAAAGTGGACAGTGTCCATGGACAGTGGAATCGAGTGCACCCTCAGCAAATTTGCAGATGACACCAAGCTGGGTGGTGCAGTTGACACGCTGGAAGGAAGGGATGCCATCAAGAGGGACCTGGACAGGCTGGAGAGGTGAGCCCATGCCAACCTCATGAAGTTCAACAAAGCCAAGTGCAAGGTCCTGTACCTGGGTAGGGGCAATCCCAAGCACAAATTCAGGCTGGGTGGAGAATGGCTCGAGAGCAGTCCCAAGGGGAAGGACTTGGGGGTGTTGGTCAATGAAAATCTCAACATGAGCCAGCAATGTGCGCTTGCAGCCCAGAAGGCCAACCACATCCTGGGCTGCATCAAAAGAAGTGTGGCCAGGAGGGCAAGGGAGGTGATTCTGCCCCTCTACTCTGCTCTCTTGAGACCTCACCTGGAGTACTGTGTCCAGTTCTGGGGCCCCCAACAAAAGAATGACATTGAACTGTTGGAATGGGTCCAGAGGAGGGCCACGAAGGTGGCCAGAGGGCTGGAGCACCTCCCCTATGAAGACCAGCTGAGAGAGTTGGGGCTGTTCAGCCTGGAGAAGAGATGGCTTGGGGGGACCTTATTGGAGCCTTCCAGTTCCTGAAGGGTTCCTACAGGAAAGCTGGGGAAGGACTTTTTACAAGGGCAGGTAGCAATAGAATGAGGGGGAATGGTTTTAAGCTGGAAGAGGGTAGATTTAGACTAGATATCAGGAAGAAATTCTTTACTGTGAGGGTGGTGAGGCACTGGAACAGGTTGCCCAGGGAAGTTGTTGATGCCCCCTCCTTGGAGGTGTTCAAGGCCAGGTTGGACAGGGCTTTGGGCAACCTGAGCT